>NC_143134.1:4580000-4747500 GCF_059928025.1 Delphinapterus leucas
ATGATGCACTTGGCCAAAAAGGGCGTATGCGTTTTTTCCTGAATATATTCAGGAAAAAACGCATACGCTCTTTTTGGCCAACCAAGCAACCATGTTAAAGAAATCTGCACTACAATGAAGTCTCACTGCCCCCCGGTCAAAAGGGCCATCTGAAAAAAGTGTAAAATCCAGAAATGCAGCACAGGCCATGGAGAACAGGGAGCCTTGTTATGCTGATGGGTGGGATGTAAATTGCCAACAGCCACTCTGGAGAAGTGTATGGTGTTTCCTGAAACACCTAAAAAACAAAGCAACGGAGCCTACGGCACTTCCACTTATGGTCCTATAGCTTAGGGAAATTAAAATCAAAAACACCCAGCCACGCCAAAGTTTCAGACGGCTCTGTTTACAAGAACCTCGTCTACGGTACACGTTAAATATCCCAGAAAGCGAAAAATGGATAAAGAAGTTGTGGTACGTACGTACAATGGAATATCACTCACCAATGAAGTCTATGTCATCTGGCCCGTCGTGGCATAATGAGTGGATTCAGGTACGATGATTCTAAGTGAAATAAGTCACACAGAAAATGAAACATCATAATATATCACTAATACACCGAATGTAATCTTGGCTACACATGAACTGAATTACAAAACAGAACAGGGTCTCAAATTTAGAAAACCAACTTATGTTTGCTTAAGGGGAAAGGTGAGTTGGGGTGCTGCATAAAACCAGAGATAGAAATTAGCACAGATACCATTCCATACGTCAAATATGTAATAGTCAAGACCTACACCTTGCTCAACGAAATGGGCTAAACACCCTATATTCAACGCCTAGGAATACACCTGACTAGTAAGAATCTTCAAACCCATGGATTTATATGTCTCCATAAGAGAATCAAGCATGTGTACAGCTGCATGAAGGCAGCAGAGAAAATCCGATAAATCCTATTATCAAAATGAATTACAAAAACAAAACACAATGACAGTGAAATAGAGAGCAATTCTTAAATAATTCATTCAGGGCTTGTGATGCAACCTGGATTTACCTCATCTACACCCAGAGCTGAGTGAGACATAAGCTTGGACACTTCGGGCTGATAGCATTGGTGAGGTTCGATGAGCAAATGCAGACCATTTGAAGTCATACTACATGGTACCCATTCCATGGGTCCCAACTCTCCAGGTTTAAGCGATTCTTCCTTCAGGTAAAGCATGCATGGGAAGCCCACAGTATGGTGCACCGTGTGACCGGGAAACATTTTCAAATGCATCTCAGTTTTTTTCCCCGTTTACTCGGGTTCAGAATTCCAGACCCTTAACAAACACTCTCCCCACTTGGAGAGTCAGTGCCTTTAACCTGCTGTTTGGCACAGTTTGCAATTTCTGCGCAAGAGGAATAGGAATAGGAAGAACCAATGAGAGACTAGCTGTAGGTGTCTGCACGGGCAAATTTAACGCTCATTTCCAACCAGGAAGAGGAATTAACCAAACGCTCAGCATGCCGTGCCGGAACCAGATTAGGGCCTGAAGCAATCCTGCGGGTTTGCGGCCAGCTCAAAAGAAAGCGATTTGAAGAAAGGAGCTCAGGGGCACTGTAATTCACAAACCTGCAGAGTTATAAATGACAGCTATCGTCCAAAAATATATTGAAGGAAGGCTGCGAAGAGGACTTGAAAGCGGGGCAAAATTGCAGGAAAACGATTTCAGGGGTTAGACTGGAATTGCATTTAAAGCATAGGAAAAGAGGCAGAACGTCGACAATGATGCACTTGGCCAAAAAGGGCGTATGCGTTTTTTCCGGAATATACGCATATGCCCTTTTTGGCCAAACAAGCAAGCATGTTAAAGAAATCTGCACTACAATGAAGTCTCACTGCCCTCCGGTCAAAAGGGCCATCTGAAAAAAGTGTAAAATCCAGAAAGGCAGCACAGGCCATGGAGAACAGGGAGCCTTGTTATGCTGATGGGCGGGATGTGAACTGCCAACAGCCACTCTGGAGAAGTGTATGGTGTTTCCTGGAACACGTAGGAAACAAAGCAACACAGCCTATGGCATTTCCACTTATGGTCCTATAGCTTAGGGAAGTTAAAATCAAAAACACACAGCCACCCCAAAGTTTGGGTCAGCTCTGTTTACAAGAACCTCGTCTACGGTACAAGTTAAATATCCCAGAAAGCGAAAATGGATAAAGAAGTTGTGGTACATACGTACAATGTAAAATCACTCAGCAATGAAATCTATGTCATCTGGCCCTTAGCGGCATAATGAGTGGATTCAGGTACAATGATTCTACGTGAAATAAGTCACACAGAAAAAGGAACATCATAAGATATCACTAATACATGGAATGAAACTTGGCTACACATGAACTGAATTACAAAACAGAAGAGGGTCTCCAAGTTAGAAAACCAACTGATGGTTGCTTATGGGGAAAGGTGAGTTGGGGTGCTGCATAAAACCAGAGATTGATATTAGCACAGAAACTGTTCCATAAACCAAATATGTAATAGAAAAGACCTACTCCTTGCTCAACGAAATGGAGTCAACACCCCATATTCAACGCCTAGGAATATACCTGACTAGTAAGGATCTTAAAACCCATGGATTTATATGTCTCCGTAAGAGAATCAAGCGTGTGTACAGTGGCCTAAACGCAGCAGTGAAAATCGGATAACTTCCTTTATCAAAAAAAATTTCAAAAACAAAACACAATGACAGTGAAATAGAGAGCAATTCTTAAATAATTCATTCAGGGCTTGTGATGCAACCTGGATTTACCACATCTACACCCAGAGCTGGGTGAGACATAAGGCTGGACCCTTCGCGCTGATACCATTGGTGAGGCTCGGTGAGCAAATGCAGACCGTTTGAAGGCATACTGCATGGTACCCATTCCATGGGTCCCAACTCTCCAGGTTTAAGGGATTCTTCCTTCAGCTAAAACATGCATGAGAAACGCAGAGTATATTCCACCATGTGATTGCGAAACGTTTTCAAATGCATCTCAGTTTTTGTGCCCTGGTACTCGGGTTCACCATTCCAGACGCTTTACTAACACTCTCCCCACTTGGAGAGTCAATGCCTTTAACATCCTGTTCAGCACAGTTTGCAATTTCTGAGCAAGATGAACAGGAATAGGGAGAACCAATGAGAGACTAGCTGTAGGTGCCTGCACGGGCAAGTGTAACGACCATTTCCCACCAGGAAGAGGAATTAACCAAAGGGTCAGCGTGCCCTGCCAGAAACAGATTAGCGCCTGAAGCATTCCTGCGGTTTTCGGCCAGCTCACAAGAAAGCGAGTTGAAGAAAGGAGCTCAGGGGCACTCTAATTCACAAACCTGCAGAGTTATGAATGACAGCTATCGTCCAAAAATATATTGAAGTAAGTCTGCGAAGAGGACTGGAAAGGGGGGCAGCATTTGAGGAAAACTATTTCAGGGGGTAGACTGGAATTGCACTTAAAGCATAGGAAATGAGGCAGAATGTCGACAATGATGCACTTTGCCAAAAAGGGCGTATGCATTTTTTCCTGAATATATTCAGGAAAAAACGCATACACCCTTGATGGCCAACCAAGCAAGCCTGTAAAGGAAATCTGCACCAAGGGCAGAAAGCTGTTGGGGGGATGGTGGTGTGAAGAGTTGAGAGATTGGGATTGACATGTATACATTTATATGTATAAAATAGATAACCAATAAGAACCTGCTGTATAAAAAATAAGATTAAAAATTAAAAAAAATAAAATTAAAAAGTAAAACAGAAAAAATATTCTTCCCTCCACATACATGTATTTATATGAATAAATTATTTCTATGCTTATATTTGTAAATGCAAAAAAGAGGAATGAAATCTACCTTGAACCAAAAACGAAAAATAGAAAAAACAAACAGAATCCACAAGTTACACAGAGGAAAACCGTATCAGGACACTTGCTCCAGTTGTAAACAATTCTGAAGTTGGTCAGTGGTGGGGAATCATCTCCCATACAGCCAGCAGGCCCCACGCAACAAGCGTCCTCATTGCAAAGCTGGGGGACCGTGCTGAGGCATCTGTGAGTAAACGTGGTCCGAGCCCCAGGCCAGCTGCTGCTGAAATGTTCCCACCCTTCCCAGATAAAACACCTGAATATGTTCAAGGACTTGAAAGCCTAGAGGAAGGGCAATGGAGCCACACGAGTGATTGCATGCCAGCCAACTTGGTGCCTGCAGGCCAGCCAGGATGGTCCTGGCCCTGGGTGCTCTTCTGGAAGCTTTCCATTTCCCTGCCTGAGATACCCCTCCTGTCCCGGCCCCCACTGATTTCTTCCTTCCTCACGTCTGCCCAGGGAGAAATTCCAGCGCCAGGTATGGGTGACACATCCTCTTCTTTAGCAGGTGGCATCTTGACAACTGCTGCAGAAAGTCCAGCAGAGCCCCACTCACACTGGGCCACCCACAACGCCGTGACCTGTCACTCCCTCCCACCAGCCCAGCCCCGAGACTGCTGACAGGGCAGAGAAAATGGCGTCAGGCACAGCTGCAGGGGTTCTTGCTGCCTGGAGCGGTGTTTATATTGATCTCAAAACAGGCACACCTGGGGAGGGCTGGCCGGCATGGTCAGGCTGCCCAGGTCAGCCAATCATCACCCCTCAGGGTCTCACAGTTGCAGAAAATGGAACTTGCTGAATCGGCCAGGTCCAAGGAACAGGTGTGGGCTCTTGAGAGTCAGGATAGACAATGGGCTGCAGCTCTGGCTTGTATTCTAATCATTTTATCTGGCCCATGAGTGGGAGACAGCTTCAAGAAAACCCTGGCCTAATAAGAGGACCCCAGGAGTCAGGGAGAGGAGGGGTGGGTGGTGGGTGGAGACAGAGGCCTGGTGCCCCGGGTGCAGTGGAAGTCTCTGGAAGACCAGGTGGTGGCAGGCCGTACAGAGTGATGCCCAGGGTCACAGACCTGTCGGAGTTGCTATTTGTTAGTTCAAGTCCTGCTCTGAGGTGCTCTGTGTCAGATCTGAGTGACAGGTGAGCTGAGAGTGCTCTGCAATGAGGGCAATGTGCACGGTTCCTGTGTGCCCTGCCCTGCCACAGTACCTGCAAGTGTAGCTCTGTATCCTGGGAGGGAGCTGACCACGAGAGCCCCATGGGCTGCAGGGGACCTGCCCAGGGAACCCCATATCCTGGGATGGGCCTGACCATGAGAGCCCCATGGGCTGGTGTGGAGGTGGGGTACCTGCCCAGGTGAGCTCCATATCCTGAGATTGCCCTGACCACGAGAGCCCCATGGGCTGCCAGGGGCCTGGTAAAGATGTCAGGATCGTCAGTGAAGCCACCGAGTATATACCTCCAGTAGTTCCTAATTCCTACACCCTGCTGGTCATTCTACCAACCACCAGGAGACGGTATTCTGTATTAGTCTTCAATGATGCCTTCTTTTGTATGCCATTAGTCCCAGAGTCACAAGAAATTTTGGCTTGTAAGTGGCAGGACTCAACATACAACTAAAACAATACATCCAGGCCGTCTTGCCCCAAGTGTTCAAAAATTCCCACACCATCTTTGGGGAAAGCTTAGCTAAAGACGTAAAAGTTCTACCTCTGGAAAAGGAAACACTCCTTCAATATGCTGACGACATTCTGATCACCAGCCCTACTAAGGAGGCCTCTGAACTACCAAGCCAATAAAGGATAGAAGTTGTCCAAGAAAAAGCTCAAATATCACAGACTACGGTGACCTGCCTGGGCTTCATTCTCACAGAAGGTCGGAGAAGCTCATCCCAGGAAAGGGAAGAAACAATTTACAGCCTTACCCCTTTCTAAAACTAGAAGACAGCTTAGGGGTTCCTGGGGAGGCCAGAGTTTGCTGCTTCTGGATCCCTAACTACAGTCTACTAGCTGGGCCTCTATATGAAACACTGAAAGGAAAAGATGATGATCCTTTTGAATAGAATCCAGAAGTGGCCTTTCAAGAATGGAAAGAGCAGTCAATTCAGACCCTTGCCCTGGAACTCCCTAATTTAGCTAAACCCTTTGACCTTTACATTCCTGGTGAAAGGTGAATTGCCATTGGAGTATTAGTGCAAAACCTGGGACCACTTGAAATGGAACAATGCAAGAATGCCATCCAGGTAGGATAAACTATAGTCACCAAGGGGCTTGGCCCACTGCAACATCTGGCCAACATACTGGCGGTATCTAAAAACCTGGAAATCAGCAGCTCAAAAGGCCACCTCCCTCCTAAGGGAAAAGGACCCCACGTGGTGTTCCTAACCCCCAACCATGCCCTGAAGTCGCAGGGTTTGCTCCGTGGGCACACTGACCTCCAGTGAGGAAGCCCTCCTACTCCAACATCCAGAGAGATATCCGGGGGCAACGGGGCACCATGACGACACATGTGACCATCACTTGACCTGGAGTTTCTCTCATAAAACAACAAGAGTGTGTCACAAAAGAGTAGACTACTGCTTGCAGGACTTACTGCACCCAGAGGGGAGGTAATAATCTTGGCAGGGGAACCGTATATCACGCTGTCACCATAGAAAAGCCTACAGACGCCGTGATGATGGTGACCAGTAAGACCGGCTGGACTCCTGTTTACTTCAAAAGGCTGTTGACTCAGTGGCCATCATGGTCCTTCATCACAACTGACCCTGGACTGTCCGGGAGTTGAGCAGGCAGGGTCCTGACACCTGGTGCTGTTTTTACGTTAATTCAGAGGCCTAATTGAAGAAAGTGCAGACTACTAGTCAGAGCATCTAGGCTGGCAGAAACGGTCAGCCTAAAGTGTCTGAACAAATGTGTGGCGGGGTGAAAGTGGACCTCACAGCGTCACTGCACATTTCCTTCCCGGACCCTTAAAGGTCATTAGAATCTATAACACTTCCAATGCTCGTGCTCAGGCAGATGAACAGGGAGGCTGGAGGCCTGGGGACAATCAACGTCACCTAGAGGCTGCTGGGGAGAAGTTCTGACCCTCGCCCACGGGTATAAGGGCTCCTAACTCAGCACTCAGCAGTTACAGAAGAAGGGTCTGCACCCTCAGCACTCCAAGAATGAGGAAGAGGACAAAAGGCAGAAGAGGGGTTTGTCCCAGGCAAAGCCCATTAAAAATCCCTGGGAGATAAAAATAGAATCTGGGCAATAAAATAAAGTCTAACTTTTTTATCCTTTGTGCTTTGTCTAATTTCATGTGCTCCTAGGGTCCCGCATACAGAGGTTCCACACCCGGCACTTCAGACCAGATTTCCTAGTACAGAATGGCTGGGTCGACACATCAGGTCCTGGGGCCCAGTGCAGACTCCGCGATATAGAGCCTGAGCTGCAGCCAACAGGGCCCTCGAGAGCTCTGCCCCCTCCCTCCCACTGAATCTGACAGGATCTCTACACAGCAGCCCAGCCCACAGCCCACGGGGTAGCACATGCTCTCACCTCTCCATTCTCTGATCAAAATATAAAGTTTCCTTTGCTTCTGAACCAAACTCAGTCTCGATCTTTTGGCTCCAATGACACTGGGCATGGGGACACTTGTTGGGGTCCACTCTGGAGGATCAGTAACAGAAATTGAGAACGTTGTAACTTCAATGAACAGATGTGTGAGCCAAACTATAATTAACATAGAACAGTGTATAAGGCTCGGGTAAAATAAGATGTTTCTAACACTTCCATTTGATATTTCCATCACTTTATTACAAGCAAGTTCAGTGTAAAGGTTTGTCTTATTTGTCAGGTCAATATTAGAGAAGCGAAGTGATTTCTTTCCAAGGATGTACATCTAATAATCTTGGTTAAAGCTTCAATCTTGTTTTAAATGCTTTTCCATTGAAAATGATACCTCTCATTCAGCTCCCCCATTTCTGAGAAGTATAAAATCTTATAATTTATTATTACCAAAGTGGAAAGGTGGGAGGAGGGATAAATTAACAGTTTGGGATTAACACATACACACTGCTATGTATAAAATAGATCGTCAACAAGGAACTACTCTATAGCACAGGGAACTACACTCAATATTTTGCAATAACCTATAAGGGGAAATAATCTGAAAAGAATAGATATTTTTATTGACATCATCTATCAATGACAGTTAAAATGGAACCTAAGGGAAGCCGGTGGTCAGTGCTTCTGACCCTGAAGACTTCAATCATCTAAAGTTTGGACTCTGCCTACTTCCCAAGGCCCTTAATGAACATATGTGTAGCCGTAGCTTAAAAAATTCCCCAGTTTGGGTAGCGGAGAGACACTGATTTTGAAAAAGCCCTGGTGTTCTCCTCACATGAACGGGACACTTCCTACAGCTAAAACATGCCTGTCACACCCAGAGGATGGTATATCGTCTGATCGGGAAGAGTTTGGAAAAGGCATCTCATCTCCTCATCTCCTGGTGCTCGGGTTCACCACTCCGGCGTCTTTACTAACAGTCTCCCCACTTGGAGATGTCAGCACTGTCAACATCCTGTTGCACACAGTTTGGAATTTGTCCAAGGATGAAGCAGAAGGAGGAGGAACAATGAGAGACAAGTCCTAGGTTTTCGGACAGACATATGTCACTCTAATTTCCAATCAGGAAGACGAATTGACCAAAGGCTAGGGTTGCCCATGGAAACAGAATAGGGCTTGAGGAAATCCCGCTGCTTTGTGGCCAGTTCCCATAAACACAAGTTGAAAAATGGAACTCAGGGACACTAAAATTCACGAAACTGCAGAGTTGAAAATATCTATCACTGAAAAATGTCTTGAGGAAAGTCAGAGAAAAGGACTTGTAAGCAATGGAGAATGGCAGGAAAGGGATTGGATGAGGTAGAAAAGACTCGCCATTAAGCACAAGAAAAGGGGCTGAACATTGCCAACATTGCAGTTGGCCAAAAAGGGTGTATGCATCTTTTTCTGTATATATTCAAGAAAAGGGCATACACTTTTTTAGCCAACCAAACAGGTGGGCACTGGAAATCAATACTACAAAACATATCACTTCGCATCAGTCAGAAGAGCCTTCCTCATAAAGTGTAAACACCAGAAATGCAGGACAGGGCAAGGAGAAAAGGGAGCCCTGTGAGGCTTATAGTGGAAATGTATATTGCCAACGGTCACTCTGGAAAAGTGTATTGTGATTACTAAAGCATCTAAAAAATGAGCTACAGAGCACAGGGCACTTGCACTCATGGACGTATATCTTGGGAAAAAGAAAAATCGAGAGGACACAGGCACCCCAATGTTTACCGCCTCTCTGTTTAATATATCCTCGATTAGGATATAATTTATATGTCTCTGGAGGGAAAAAATGGACAGAGGTGTGGCACTTATGTAGAGTGGAATATTACTCAGCCTGAAAATCAATGAAACATGGCCAGTTGTAACAACCCCAGAGGAGTTACGTATGATCATTTGAAGTCACATAATTCAAAAAGACAAAGACATACGATATTACTAATACATGGAATGTAAACGTGGCTACAAATGAACTGAATTACAAAAGAGAACGGGGTCTCAAATTTAGAAAACCAACTTATGCTTGCTTAAGGATCAAGGAGAGTTGGGGTGCTGCATAAAACCAGAGATTGAAATTAGCACAGATACCGTTCCATAAGCCAAATATGTAATAGAAAAAACCTACTTCCTGGTCAACGAAATGGACTCAACACCCCATATTCAGTGCCTAGGAATATACAGGATGAGTAAGAGTCTTAATACCTATGGATTTATATGTCTCCATAAGAGAATCAAGCGTGTGTACAGTGACAAAAACGCAGCAGTGAAAATCAGCTAAATCCCATTATCAAAATAAATTTCAAAAACAAAAAAAATGACAGTGAAATAGAGAGCAATTCTTAAGTAATTCATTCAGGGCTTGTGATGCAACCTGCATTTACCTCATCTACACCCAGAGCTGAGTGAGACATAAGGTTGGACACTTCGGGCTGACAGCATGGATGAGGTTCGATGAGCAAATGCAGACCGTTTGTAGTCATACTGCATAGTACCCATTCCATGGGTCCCAACTCTCCAGGTTTAAGGGATTCTTCCCTCAGCTAAAACATGCATGGGAAACCCACAGTATGGTGCACCGTGTGACCGGAAAACGTTTTCAAATGAATCTCAGTTTTCGTCCCCTTTTACTCGGGTCACCACTCCAGACCCTTTACTAACACTCTCCCCACTTGGAGAGTCAGTGCCTTTAACCTCCTGTTTGGCACAGTTTGCAATTTCTGCGCAAGATGTACAGGAATAGGGAGAACCAATGAGAGACTAGCTGTAGGTGTCTGCAGGGGCAAATTTAACGCTCATTTCCCACCAGGAAGAGGAATTAACCAAAGGCTCAGCATGCCGTTCCGGAATCAGATTAGGGCCTGAAGCAATCCTCCGGGTTTGTGGCCAGCTCACAAGAAAGCGAGTTGAAGAAAGGAGCTCAGGGACACTATAATTCACAAACCTGCAGAGTTATAATTGACAGCTATCGTCCAAAAATATATTGAAGATAGGCTGCGAAGATACTTGAAAGCGGGGCAGAATTGCAGGAAAACGATTTCAGGGGGTAGACTGGAATTGCATTTAAAGCATAGGAAAAGAGGCAGAACGTCGACAATGATGCTCTTGGGCAAAAAGGGCG
This sequence comes from Delphinapterus leucas, assembly GCF_059928025.1. NCBI lineage: Eukaryota > Metazoa > Chordata > Mammalia > Artiodactyla > Monodontidae > Delphinapterus > Delphinapterus leucas. Next base: position 4,590,568 of record NC_143134.1, read on the forward strand.
TGTGCGTTTTTTCCTGAATATATTCAGGAAAAAACGCATATGCCCTTTTTGGCCAACCAAGCAAGCATGTTAAAGTAATCTGCACTACAATGAAGTCTCATCTCCCCCATGGTCAAAAGGGCCATCTGAAAAAAGTGTAAAATCCAGAAAGGCAGCACAGGCCATGGAGAACAGGAAGCCTTCTTATGCTGATGGGCGGGATGTAAATTGCCAACAGCCACTCTGGAGAAGTGTATGGTGTTTCCTCAAACACCTAAAAAAAAAAGCAACGGCGCCTACGGCACTTCCACTTATGGTCCTATAGTTTAGGGAAATTAAAATAAAAAAGACGCAGCCACCCCAAATTTTCGAATGGCTCTGTTTACAATATACTCATCTATGGTACAAGTTAAATATCCCAGAAAGCGGAAAATGGATAAAGAAGTTGTGCTACGAACGTACAATGGAATATCACACAGCAATGAAATCTATGTCTTCAGGCCCGTCGCGGCATAACGAGTGGATTCAGGTATGAAGACTCTAAGTGAAATTAGTCACACAGAGAAAGAAACATCATAAGATACCACTAATACACGGAATGTAAACTTGGCTACACATGAACTGAATTACAAAACAGAACAGGGTCTCAAATTTAGCAAACCAACCAATGTTTGCTTAAGGCGAAAGGTGAGTTGGGGTGCTACATAAAACCAGAGATTGAAATTAGCACAGATACCGTTCCATAAGTCAAATATGCAATAGTCAAGACCTACTCCTTGCTCAATAAAATGGACTCAACACCCCAAATTCAACGCCTAGGAATATACCTGACTAGTAAGAATCTTAAAACCCATGGATTTATATGTCTCCATAAGACAATCAAGCGTGTGTACAGCGGTATAAACGCAGCAGTGAAAATCCGATAAATCCCATTATCAAAATGAATTATAAAACAAAACACAATGACAGTGAAATAGAAAGCAATTCTTAAATAATTCATTCAGGACTTGTGATGCAACCTGGATTTACCATATCTACACACAGAGCTGGGTGAGACATAAGGCTGGACACTTTGAGCTGATAGCATTGGTGAGGTTCGGTGAGCAAATGCAGACCCTTTGAAGTCATACTGCATGATACCCATTCCATGGGTCCCAACTCTCCAGGTTTAAGGGATTCTTCCTTTAGGTAAAACATGCATGGGAAACCCAGAGTATGGTCCCTGTGACTGCGCAACATTTTTAAATGCATGTAAGTTTTCGTCCCCTGTTACTCGGGTTGACCATTCTGGACGGTATAATAACACTCTCCCCGCTTGGAGAGTCAGTGCCTTTAACCTCCTGTTTGACACAGTATGCAATTTCTGCGCAAGATGAAAAGGAATAGGGAGAAACAATGAGAGACTAGCTGTAGGTGTCTGCACGGGCAAATTTATGCTCATTTCCCTCCAGGAAGTGGAATTAACCAAAGGCTCAGCATGCCGGGCCAGAACCAGATTAGGGCCTGAAGCAATCCTGCGGTTTTGCGGCAAGCTCACAAGGAAACGAGTTGAAGAAAGGAGCTCAGGGGCACTGTCATTCACAAACCTGCAGAGTTATAAATGCCAACTATCGTCCAGAAATACATTGAAGAAGGCTGCGAAGAGGACTTGACAGCGGGGCAGAATTGCTGGAAAACGATTTCAGGGGGTAGACTGGAATTGCATTTAAAGCATAGAAAAGAGTCATAACGTCGACAATGATGCACTTGGCCAAAAAGGTCGTATGCGTTTTTAACTGAATATATTCAGGAAATAACGCATACGCACTTTTTGGCCAACCAAGCAAGCGTGTAAAGGAAATCTGCACTACAATGAAGTCTCACTGCCCCCCGGTCAAAAGGGCCTTCTGAAAAAAGTGTAAAATCCAGAAAGGCAGGACAGGCCATGGAGAACAGGGAGACTTGTTATGCTGATGGACGGGATATAAATTGCCAACAGCCACTCTGGAGAAGTGTATGGTGTTTCCTGAAACACCTTAAAAGCAAAGCAACGGAGCCTACGGCACTTCCACTTATGGTCCTATAGCTTACGGAATTAAAATCAAAAACACACAGCCACCCCAAAGTGTCGGACGGCTCTGTTTACAAGAACACCGTCTGCGGAACAAGTTAAATATCCCAGAACGTGAAAAATGGATAAAGAAGTTGTGGTACGTACGTACAATGTAATATCACTCAGCAATGAAATCTAGGTCATCAGGCCCGTCGCGGCATAATGAGTGGATTCAGGTACGATGATTCTAAATGAAATAAGTCACACAGAAAATGAAACATCATAAGATATCACTAATACACGGAATGTAAACTTGGCTACACATGAACTGAATTACAAAACAGAACAGGGTCTCAAATTTAGAAAACAAACTTATGCTTGCTTAAGGGGAAAGGTGAGTTGGGGTGGTGCATCAAACCAGAGATAGAAATTAGCACAGATACCTTTCCATAAGCCAAATATGTCATAGTCAAAACCTACACCTTGCTCAACGAAATGGACTAAACACCCCATATTCAACGCCTAGGAATACACCTGACTAGTAAGAATCTTCAAACCCATGGATTTATATGTCTGCATAAGAGAATCAAGCGTGTGTACAACTGCATGAATGCAGCAGAGAAAATCCGATAAATCCCATTATCAAAATGAATTACAAAAACAAAACACAATGACACTGAAATAGAGAGCAATTCTTAAATAATTCATTCAGGGCTTGTAATGCACCCTGGATTTACCACATCTACACCCAGAGCTGAGTGAGACATAAGGTTGGGCACTTCGTGCTGATAGCATTGGTGAGGTTCGATGAGCAAACGCAGACCCTTTGAAGTCATACTGCATGGTACCCATTCCATGGGTCCCAACTTTCCAGGTTTACAGGATTCTTCCTTCACCTAAATCATGCACCTGAATCCCAGAGTATGGTCCACCACGTGACTGGGAAGCGATTTTAAATGCCTCTCAGGTTTCGTCCCTTGGTACTCAGGTTCACCATTCCAGACGCTTTACTAACTCTCTCCCCACTTGGAGAGTCAGTGCCTTTAACCTCCTGTTGGGCACAGTTTGCAATATCTGCGCAAGATGAACAGGAATAGGGAGAACCAATGAGAGACTAGCTGTAGTTGTCTGCACGGGCAAATTTAACGCTCATTTCCCACCAGAAAAAGGAATTTTCCAAACGCTCAGCATGCTGTGCGGAAACCAGATTAGGGCCTGAAGCAATCCTGCGGTTTTGCGGCCAGCTCACAAGAAAGCTAGTTGAAGAAAGGAGCTCAGGGACACTGTAATTAACAAACCTGCAGAGTTATAAATGGCAGGTATCAAACAAAAATATATTGAAGTAAGGCTGCGAAGAGGACTTGAAAGTGGGGCAGAATTCCAGTAATATGATTTCAGGAGGTAGACGGGAAGTGCTCTGAAAGCATAGGAGAAGAGGCAGATTCTCGACAATGATGCACTTGGTCAAAAAGTGCATATGAGTTTTTTCAGGGCCCTCATTAAAGAGGGTAGGGGGCTCCCAGCATGCTTTCGTGGCCAACAGAGGGCCCACATCGCCAAGGCGATGTGAGCCAGCCAGGCAGGAGTGACCTCACATCAGAGGGCCCACCTCACAGAAGGGTAAGGAACCCAGCCAGGATCAGACTCTCACCAGAGTGCCCACATCAGCAAGGGGCTGTGAACCAGACAGGAGTGTCATCACAGCCATGGGGCCACATCATCAAAGGTTGAGGTACCCAGGAAATGTGGCCTCAAACCAGAGGACCCACATCACCATGGGTCTCAGAGCGAGGCAGGCAGGATTAACCTCACAACACATGGCCCATTGTATAAAAAAGGTGAGGAATCCAGCAGTTGGAACATCCCAGCAGGCGTCCCAGAGCACCAGGGCTATGGGATCCAGGCAGTGATGAACTCACAACAGAGGTCCCTCATCATGAAACTGTGAGGAAACCAGCCGTTGTGACCTCAGAGCACAAGGCCCACATCCCCATGGGGAAGGGAACCAAGCAGGAGTGTCATCACACCAGTGGGCACACATCAGAAAATGTGGGGAGCCCAGCAGTTAGGGCCTGACGCCAGAGGGCTCTCATCACCGAGGAGAGGAGGCTCACAGCAGGCTCCAACTGCTACCAGAGGGCCGCCATCGCCAATGCGGGATGTGCCAGCCAGGCAGGAGTGACCTCAGAGCAGAGGGCCCACCACACAAAAGTGTGAGGAACCCAAAGAGGATCAGACTCTCACCACAGGGCCCACATCACCAAGGGAATGGGAACCAGGCTGGAGTGTCCTCACACCAGTGGGGCCTCATCACCGAAATGTGAGTGACCCAGCACACGTGGCTTCAAACCAGAGGACACATATCACCAAGGGGCTGGGAGTGAGGCAGGCAGGAGGAGCCTCAAAACATAGGGACCATAGAATAAAAATGGTGAGGTATCCCGCAGTTGGAACCTCCTAGCAGGCGGCCAGGAGCAGCGAGGCTATGGGATCCAGACCTGACTGAACTCAAAACAGAGTGCCCTCATCATGAAACTGTGAGCAACCCAGCCGTTGGGACCTCAGAGCAGAAGGCCCACATTCCCATGTGGCTGGGAACATGGCATAAGTGTACTCGCACCACAGGGCACACATCAGAGAATTTTGGAAGCCCAGAAGTTAGGGCCTGACGCCAGAGGGCCCTCATTACCAAGGGGAGGAGACTCCAAGCAGGCACCAACTCCCAACAGAGGGCCCATGTCGCCAAGGTGACGTGTGACAGCCAGGCAGGAGTGACCTCACAGCAGAGGGCCTACCTCACAGAAGGGTGAGGAACCCAGCCAGGATAAGACTCTCACCAGAGGGCCCACATCACCAATGGGATCAGAAACAGGCAGGACTGTCTTCACACCAGTGTGGCCACATCATAGAAAGGTGAGGAACCCAGCACATGTGGCCTAAACCAGAGGACCCACATCTCCAAGGGGCTCGGAGTGAGGCAGGCAGGAGGAGCCTCACAACACAGGGACCATAGGATAAAAAAGCTGAGGAAACTTGCAGTGTGAACCTCCCAGCAGGCGGCCCAGAGCACCAAGTCTATGCGATCCAGGCTGCAGTGAACTCACAGCAGAGGGCCCACATCATGAAACTGTGAGCAACCCAGACATTGGGACCTCAGAGCAGAAGGCCCACATCCCCATGGGGATGGGAACCTCGCAGGAGTGCCCTCGCACCACTTAGCACGTATCAGAAAATGTGGGTACCCAGCAGTTAGGGCCTGACGCAAGAGGGCCCTCATCACCGAGGGGAGGAAGCTCCCAGCAGGCTACAACTGCCACAAGAGGGCCGATGTTGCCCAGGCGGGGTATGCCAACCAGGCAGGAGTGACCTCACAGCAGAGGACCCACCTCACAGAAGGGTGAGGAACCCAAACAGGATCAGACTCTCACCAGAGGGCCCACATCATCAAGGGGATAGGAACCAGGCAGGAGTGTCCTCACACCATTGGGGCCACATCATCAAAAGGTGAGGGACCCAGCACACGTGGCCTCAAACCAGAGGACACACATCACCAAGGGGCTGGGAGTGAGGCAGGCAGGAGGAGTCTCAAAAAAGAGGGCCCATAGAAGAAAAAAGGTGAGGAATCCCGCAGTTGTAACGTCCCAGCAGGTGGCCAGGAGCAGCATGGCTATGGGATCCAGGCCGGAGTGAACTCACACCAGAGGGCCCTCATCATGAAACTGAGCAACCCACCGTTGGGACCTCAGAGCAGAAGGCCCACATTCCCATGGGGTTGTGAACTTGGCAGGAATGTACTCGCACCACAGGGCGCACATCAGAAAATTTTGGGAGCCCAGGAGTTAGGGCCTGATGCCAGAGGGCCCTCATTACCAAGGGGAGGAGACTCCCAGCAGGCACCAACTCCCACCAGATGGCCAACGTCACCAAGGCGGGGTGTGCCAGCTAGGCAGGACTGACCTCAGAGAAGAGGGCCTACCTCACAGAAGTGTGAGTAACACAACCAGGATCAGACTCTCACCGGAGGGCCCACATCACCAAGGAGATGGGAACCAAGCAGGAGTGTCCTCACACCAGTGGGGCCACATCAGCCAAAGGTGAGGAACCCAGCACATGTGGCCTCAAACCAGAGGACACACATCACCAAGGGGCTGGGAGTGAGGCAGGTGTCTGGAGGGGCACATTTAACTCTAATTTCCCACCAGGAAGAGGAATTAACCAAAGACTCAGAGTGCCGTGCCGGACCCTGATTATGGCCTGAAGCAAACCTGCGGTTCTGTGGCCAGCTTTCAAGGAAACGAGTTAAGAAAGGAAATCACGGGCACTGTAATTCACAAACCTGCAGAGGTATAAATGACAGCTATTGGCAAAAATATATTGAAGTAAGTCTGCAAAGAGGACTTGAAAACGAGGCAGAATTGCAGGAATCATATTTCAGGAGGTAGATTGGAATTGCATTTAAAGCATGTGAAATGCGGCAGATCTTCGACAATGATGCACTTGGACAAAAGTGCATATACATTTTTTCCTGAATATATTCAGGAAAAAACGCATATGCCCTTTTTGGCCAACCAAGCACTCGAGCAATGGAAATCCGCACTACAATGAAGTCTTATTTCCCATTCGTCAAAAGGGCCATCTGAAGAAAGTGTAAAAACCAGAAACACAGGACAGGCCATGGAATAAAGGGAGCCTTGTTATGCTGATGGGTGGGATGTAAATTGCCAACAGACACTCTGGAGATGTTTATGGTGTATCCTGGAACATCTGACAAACAAAGCTACAGACCCTAGGGCACTTCCACTTTTGGCCCTATAGCTTTGGAAAATTAAAATCAAGAAGACACAGCCAACACAAAATTTAGGGCTGCTGTGTATACAAGAACCTCGAGTCCAGTACAAATTAAATATCCCAGAAAGAAAAAAATGGATAAAGGAGTTGTGCTACTTACGTACAACGGAATATCACTCAGCAATGAAATCAATGTCATCAGGACTGTAGCAGCAAATTGAGTGGATTTAAGTATGATGATTCTAAGAGAAATATGTCACACAGAGTAAGATAATTATCATAAGATATCACTAATAGAGAGAGTGTAAACTTGGCTACACATAAACTGAATTACAAAACCGAACAGAGTCTCACATTTAGATAAAAACTTATGCTTGCTTAAGGGGAAAGTTGAGTTGGGGTGCTGTATAAAACCAGAGATTGAAATGAGCACACATACCGTTCCATAAGTCAAATATGTAATAGACAAGACCTACTCTTTGCTCAATGAAATAGACTCATCCAAGATGTATCACCTCACACCTGTTAGAATGGGCATCATCAGAAAATCTACAAACAACAAATGCTGGAAAGGGTGTGGAGATAAGGAACCCTCTTCCACTATTGTTGGGAATGTAAATTGATACAGTCACTGTGGAGAACATTATGGAGTTTCTTATAAAACTAAGAATAGAATTACCATATGATACAGCAATCCCACTACTGGGCATATACCCAGACAAAACCATAAATCAAAAAGAGACATTCACTGCAATGTTCATTGCATCACTATTTACAATATCCAGGTAATGGAAGCAACCTAAATGCCCACAGACAGACGAATGCATAAAGATGAGGTACATATATAAAATGGAATATTACTAAGCCATAAAAAGGAATGAAATTGGGTCATTTGTAGAGACGTTGATGGATCTAGAGACTGTCATACAGAGTGAAGTAAGTCAGAAATGGAAAAACAAATCTTGTATATTAATGCATATATGTGGAACCTAGAAAAATTGTACAGATGAACCGTTTTGCAAGGCAGAAATAGAGCAACAGATGTAGACAACAAACGTATGGACACCAAGGGGGGAAAGCTGTTAGGGGGTGGTGGTGGGAGGAGTTGAGAGATTGGGATTGGCATGTATACATTTCTATGTATAAAATAGATAACCAACAAGAACCTGCTGTATAAAAAATTAAAATAAAATTCAAAATTAAAAAAAGTAAAACAGAAAAAATATTCTTCCCTTCACATACATGTATTTATATGAATAAATTATTTCCATGCTTATATCTGTAAATACAAACAAGAGGAATAAAATCTACCTTGAACCAAAAATGAAAAAAAGAAAAAAAATACAGAACCCACAAGTTACACAGAGGAAAACCGTATCAGGGCACTTGCTCCAGTTGTAAACAATTCTGAAGTTGGTCAGTGGTGGGGAATCATCTCCCATTCAGCCAGCAGGCCACACGCAACAAGCATCCTCATTGCAAAGTTGGGGGACCGTGCCGAGGCATCTGTGAGTAAACGTGGGCCGAGCCCCAGGCCAGCTGCTGCAGAAATGTTCCCACCTTTCACAGGTAAAACACCTGAATATGTACAAGGATTTGAAAGCCTAGAGGAAGGGCCATGGAGCCACATGAGCGACAGCATGCCAGCCGACTTGGTGCCTGCAGGCCAGCCAGGATGGTCCTGGCCCTGGGTACTCTTCTGGAAGCTTTCCATTTCCCTGCCTGAGATACCCCTGCTGTCCCGGCCCCCACTGATTTCTTCCTTCCTCACCTCTGCCCAGGGAGAAATTCCAGCAGCAGGTATGGGTGACACATCCTCTTCTTTAGCAGGTGGCATCTTGGCAACTGCTGCAGAAAGTCCAGCAGAGCCCCACTCACCCTGGGCCACCCACAAAGCCGTGGCCTCTCACTCCCTCCCACCAGCCCAGCCCCGAGACTGCTGACTGGGCAGAGAAAATGGCGTCAGGCACAGCTGCAGGGGCTCTTGCTGCCTGGAGCGGTGTTTATATTGATCTCAACCCAGGCACACCTGGGGAGGACTGGCCGGCACGGTCAGGCTTCCCAGGCCAGCCAATAATCACCCCTCAGGGGCTCACAGTTGCAGAAACTGGAACTTGCTGAATCGGCCAGGTCCAAGGAACAGGTGTGGGCTCCTGAGAGTCAGGATAGACAAGGGGCTGCAGCTCTGGCTTGTTTTCTAATTATATTATCTGGCCCATGAGTGGGAGACAACTTCAAGAAAACCCTCTCCTAATGAGAGGAACCCAGGAGTCAGGGAGAGGAGGGGTGTGTGGTGGGTGGTGACAGAGGCCTGGTGCCCCGGGTGCAGTGGAAGTCTCTGGAAGACCAGGTGGAGGGAGGCCACACAGAGTGATGCCCAGGGTCACAGACCTGTCAGAGCTGCTGTTTGTTAGTTCAAGTCCTGCTCTGAGGTGGTCTGTGTCAGATCTGAGTGACAGGTGAGCTGGGAGTGCTCTGCAATGAGTCGATGTGCACGGTTCCTGTGTGCCCAGCCCTACCACGGTAACTGCAAGGGTAGCTCTGTATCCTGAGAGGGGCCTGACCACGAGAGCCCCGTGGTCTGGAGTGGGGGGTAGGGTCCCTGCTCAGGTGATCTCCATATCCTGGGATTGGCCTGATATCGAGAGCCCCATGGGCTGCTGGAATCCTGGTAAAAGATGTCAGGACAGTCAGTGAAGCCACCGAGGATAGACCTCCAGTAGTTCCTAAATCCTACACCCTGCTGGTCATTCTACCAACCACCAGGACATGGTATTCTGTATTAGTCTTCAATGATGCCTTCTTTTGTATTCCATTAGTGTCAGAGTCACAAGAAATTTTGGCTTGTGAGTGGCAGGTCTCAACATACAACTAAAACAATACTTCTGGGCCGTCTTGCCCCAAGGGTTCAAAAATTCCCACACCATCTTTGGGGAAAGCTCAGCTAAAGACCTAAAAGTTCTACCTCTGGAAAAGGAAACACTCCTTCAATATGCAGACGACATTCTGATCGCCAGCCCTACTAAGGAGACCTCTGAACTACCAAGCCAATAAAGGATACAAGTTGTCCAAGAAAAAGCTCAAATATCACAGACTACGGTGACCTGCCTGGGCTTCATTCTCACAGAAGGTCGGAGAAGCCCATCCCAGGAAAGGGAAGAAACAATTTACAGCCTTACCCATATCTAAAACTAGAAGACAGCTTAGGGGTTCCTGGGGAGGCCACGGTTTGCTGCTTCTGGATCCCTAACTACAGTCTACTAGCTGGGCCTCTATATGAAACACTGAAAGGAAAAGATGATGATCCTTTTGAATAGAATCCAGAAGTGGCCTTTCAAGAATGGAAAGAGCAGTCAATTCAGACCCTTGCCCTGGAACTCCCTAATTTAGCTAAACCCTTTGACCTTTACATTCCTGGTGAACGGTGAATCGCCATTGGAGTATTAGTGCAAAACCTGGGACCACTTGAAATGGAACAATGCAAGAATGCCATCCAGGTAGGATAAACTACGGTCACCAAGGGGCTTGGCCCACTGCCACATCTGGCCAAGATACTGGCGGTATCTAAAATCCTGGAAATCAGCAGCCCAAAAGGCCACCTCCCTCCTAAGGGAAAAGGACCCCAAGTGGTGTTCCTAACACCCAATGATGCCCTGAAGTTGCAGGGTTTGCTCTGTGGGCACACTGACCTCGAGTGAGGAGGCCTTCCAACTCCAAACTCCAGAGAGATAACCGGGGGCAACGGGGCACCATGACGACTCAAGTGACCATCACTTGACCTGGAGTTTCTCTCATAAAACAACAAGAGTGTGTCCCAAAAGAGTAGACTACTGCTTGCAGGACTTACTGCCCCCAGAGCGGACCTAATAATCCTGGCGGGGGAACCGTATATCACGCTGTCACCATAGAAAAGCCTACAGACACTGTGATAATGTTGGCCAATAAGACCGGCTGGACTCCTGTTTACTTCAAAAGGCTGTTGACTCAGTGGCCATCATGGTCCTTCATCACCCATGACCCTGGACTGTCTGGGAGTTGAGCGGACAGGGTCCTGACACCTGGTGCTCTTTTTACGTTAATTCAGGGGCCTAATTGAAGAAAGTGCAGACTACTGGTCAGAGCATCTAGGCTGGCAGAAACGGTCAGCCTAAGGTGGCCGAACAAATGCGGGGCGGGGTGAAACTGGACCTCACAGCATCACTGCACATCTCCTTCCTGGACCCTTAAAGGTCATTAGAATCTATAACACTTCCAATACTGGTGCTCAGGCAGACTAGCAGGAAGGCAGGAGGCCTGGGGACAATCAACGTCACCTGGAGGCTGCTGGGGAGAAGTTCTGACCCTCGCCCACGGGTATGAGGTCTCCTAACTCAGCACTCAGCAGTTACAGAAGAAGGGTCTGCACCCCCAGCACTCCAAGAATGAGGAAGGGGACAAAAGGCAGAAGAGGGGCTTGTCCCAGGCAAAGCCCCTTAAAAATCCCTGGGAGATAAAAATAGAATCTGGGCAATAAAATAAAGTCTAACCTTTTTTATCCTTTGTGCTTTGTCTAATTTCACGTGCTCCTAGGGTCCCGCATACAGAGGTTCCACACCCGGCACTTCAGACCAGATTTTCTAGTGCAGAATGGCTGGGTCGACACCTCAGCTCCTGGGGCACAGTGCACACTCCGTGATATAGAGCCTGAGCTGCAGCCAACCGGGCCCTCAAGAGCTCCGCCCCCTCCCTCTGACTGACTCTGACAGGATCTCTACACAGCAGCCCAGCCCACAGCCCACGGGGTAGCACATGCTCTCACCTCTGCATTCTCTGATCAAAATATAAAGTTTCCTTTGCTTCTGAACCAAACTCAGACTCGATCTGTTGGCTCCAATGACACTGGGCAGGGGGACACTTGTTGGGGTCCACTCTGGAGGATCAATAACAGAAATTGAGAACATTGTAACTTCAATGAACAGATGTGTGAGCCAAACTGTAATTAACATAGAACAGTGTATAAGGCTCGGGTAAAATAAGATGTTTCTAACACTTCCATTTGATATTTCCATCACTTTATTATAAGCAAGTTCAGTGAAAAGGTTTGTCTTATTTGTCAGGTCAATATTAGAGAAATGAAGTGATTTCTTTCCAAGGATGTACATCTAATAATCTTGGTTAAGGCTTCAATCTTGTTTTAAATGCTTTTCCATTGAAAATGATACCTCTCTTTCAGCTCCCCCATTTCTGAGAAGTATAAAGTCTTATAATTTATTATTACCAAAGGGGAAAGGTGAGAGGAGGGATAAATTAACAGTTTGGGATTAACACATACACACTGCTATGTATAAAATCGATCATCAACAAGGAACTGCTGTATAGCACAGGGAACTACACTCAATATTTTGCAATAACCTATAAGGGGAAATAATCTGAAAAAGAATAGATATTTTTATTGACATCATCTATCAATGACAGTTAAAATGGAACCTAAGGGAAGCCGGTGGTGAGTGCTTCTGACCAGGAAGACTTCAATCATCTAAAGTTTGGACTCTGTCTACTTCCCAAGGTCCTTAATGAACATATGTGTAGCCGTAGCTTAAAAAATTCCCCAGTTTGGGTTGCGGAGAGACAGTGATTTTGAAAAAGCCCTGGTGTTCTCCTCACATGAATGGGACCCTTCCTACAGCTAAAGCATGCCTGTCACACCCAGAGGATGGTATACCGTCTGATCGGGAAGAGTTTGGAAAAGGCATCTCATCTCCTCATTTCCTGGTGCTCGGGTTCACCCTTCCAGCGTCTTTACTAACAGTCTCCCCACTTGGAGATGTCAGCACTGTCAACATCCTGTTGCATACAGTTTGGAATTTGTCCAGAGGATGAAGCAGAAGGAGGAGGAACAATGAGAGACAAGTCCTAGGTGTTCGGACAGGCACATGTCACTCTAATTTCCAATCAGGAAGACGAATTGACCAAAGGCTAGGGTTGCCCATGGAAACAGAATAGGGCTTGAGGAAATCCCGCTGCTTTGTGGCCAGTTCCCATAAACACAAGTTGAAAAATGGAGCTCAGTGGCACTAAAATTCACGAAACTGCAGAGTTGAAAATATCTATCACTGAAAAATGTCTTGAGGAAAGTCAGAGAAAAGGACTTGTAAGCAACGGAGAATGGCAGGAAAGGGATTGGAAGAGGTAGAAAGGACTCGCCATTAAGCACAAGAAAAGGGGCTGAACATTGCCAACATTGCAGTTGGCCAAAAAGGGTGTATGCGTCTTTTTCTGTATATATTCAAGAAAAGGGCATACACTTTTTTAGCCAACCAAACAGGTGGGCACTGGAAATCAATACTACAAAACATATCACTTCGCATCAGTCAGAAGAGCCATCCTCATAAAGTGTAAACACCAGAAATGCAGGACAGGGCAAGGAGAAAAGGGAGCCCTGTGAGGCTTATAGTGGAAACGTATATTGCCAACGGTCACTCTGGAGAAGTGTATTGTGTTTAATAAAGCATCTGAAAAATGAGCTACAGAGCACAGGGCACTTGCACTCATAGACGTATATCTTGGGAAAAACAAAAATCGAGAGGACACAGGCACCCCAATGTATACCGCCTAATTGTTTAAAAGATCCTCGACCAGGATATAACTTAAATATCTCTGGAGGGAAAAAATGGATACAGATGTGGTGCTTATGTAGAGTGGAATATGACTCAGCCTGGAAATCAATGCAATATGGCCACTTGTAACAACTCCAGAGGAGTTACGTATGATCATTCAAAGTCACAGAATTCAAAAAGAAAAAGACATACTATATCACTAATACATGGAATGTAAGCTTGGCTACACATGAACTGAATTACAAAACAGAACAGGGTCTCAAATATAGAAAACCAACTTATTCTTGCTTAAGGATAAACGTGAGTTGGGGTGCTGCATAAAACCAGAGATTGAAATTAGCACAGATACTGTTCCATAAGCCAAATATGTAATAGTCAAGACCTACTGCTTGCTCAACAAAATGGACTCAGAACCCCATATTCAACGCCTAGGAATATACCTGACTAGTAAGAATATTAAAACCCATGGATTTATATGTCTTCATAAGAGAATCAAGTGTGTGTACAATGGCATGAACGCAGCAGTGAAAATAAGATATATCCCATTATCAAAATAAATTTCAAAAACAAAACACAATGACAGTGAAATAGAGAGCAATTCTTAAATAATGCATTCAGGGCTTGTGATGCAACCTGGATTTACCACATCTACACCCAGAGCTGGGTGAGACATAAGGCTGGACACTTCGGGCTGATAGCATTGGTGAGGTTCGTTGAGCAAATGCAGACACTTTGAAGTCATACTGCATGGTACCCATTCGAATGATCGCAACTCTCCAGGTTTAAAGGATTCTTCTTTCATCTAAAATATGCATGGGTAACCCAGAGTATGGTCCAACATGTGACCAGGAAACGTTTTAAAATGAATCTCATGTTTCATCCCCTGGTACTCGGTTTCACCATTTCAGACGCTTTACTAACACTCTCCCCACTTGGAGAGTCAGTGCATTTAACCTCCTGTTGGGCACAGTTTGCAATTTCTGCGCAAGATGAACAGGAATAGGGAGAATCATTGAGAGACTAGCTGTAGGTGCCTGCATGGGCAAATGGAATGCTCATTTCCCACCAGGAAGAGGAATTAACCAAAGGCTCAGCGTGCCCTTCCGGAAACAGATTAGGGCCTGAAGCAATCCTGCGGTTTTGCGGCCAGCTCACAAGAAAGCGAGTTGAAGAAAGGAGCTCAGGGGCACTGTAATTCAAAAACCTGCAGAGTTATGAATGGCAGCTATCGTCCAAAAATATATTGAAGGAAGGCTGCGAAGACGACTTGTAAGCGGGACAGATTTGCAGGAAAACGATTTCAGGGGGTAGACGGGAATTGCATTTAAAGCATAGGAAAAGAGGCAGAACGTCGACAATGATGCTCTTGGCCAAAAAGGACGTATGCGTTTTTTCCTGAGGAGAAAACGCATACGCCCTTTTTGGCCAACCAAGCAAGCATGTTAAAGAAATCTGCACTACAATGAAGTCTCACTGCCCCCCTGTCAAAAGGGCCATCTGAAAAAAGTGTAAAATCCAGAAAGGCAACACAGGCCATGGAGAACAGGGAGCCTTGTTATGCTGATGGGCGGGATGTAAATTGCCAACAGCCACTCTGGAGAAGTGTATGGTGTTTCCCGGAACAACGAACAAACAAAGCTACGGAGCCTACGGCACTTCCACTTATGGTCCTATAGCTTAGGGAAATTAAAATCAAAAACACACAGCCACCCCAAAGTGTCGGACGGCTCTGTTTACAAGAACCTCGTCTACGGTACAAGTTAAATATCCCAGAATGTGAAAAATGGATAAAGAAGTTGTGGTACGTACGTACAATGGAATATCACTCACCAATGAAATCTATGTCATCAGGCCCATCGCGGCATAATGAGTGGATTCAGGTACGATGATTCTAAGTGAAATAAGTCACACAGAAAATGAAACATCATAAGATATCACTAATACACGGAATGTAAACTTGGCTACACATGAACTGAATTACAAAACAGAACAGGGTCTCAAATTTAGAAAACCAACTTATGCTTGCTTAAGGGGAAAGGTGAGTTGGGGTGCTGCATAAAACCAGAGATAGAAATTAGCACAGATACCTTTCCATAAGCCAAATATGTAATAGTCAAGACCTACCCCTTGCTCAACGAAATGGACTAAACACCCCATATTCAACGCCTAGGAATACACCAGACTAGTAAGAATCTTCAAACCCATGGATTTATATGTCTCCGTAAGAGAATGAAGCGTGTGTACAGCGGCATGAATGCAGCAGAGAAAATCCGATAAA
Organism: Delphinapterus leucas; assembly: GCF_059928025.1. Classification (NCBI taxonomy): domain Eukaryota; kingdom Metazoa; phylum Chordata; class Mammalia; order Artiodactyla; family Monodontidae; genus Delphinapterus; species Delphinapterus leucas. Next base: position 4,606,241 of record NC_143134.1, read on the forward strand.
TCCCATTATCAAAATGAATTACACAAACAAAACCCAAGGACAGTGAAATAGAGAGCAATTCTTAAATAATTCATTCAGGGCTTGTGATGCAACCTGGATTTACCACATCTACACCCAGAGCTGAGTGAGACATAAGGTTGGGCACTTCGGGCTGATAGCATTGGTGAGGTTCGATGAGGAAATGCAGACCCTTTGAAGTCATACAGCATGGTACCCATTCCATGGGTCCCAACTCTCCAAGTTTAAGGGATTCTTCCTTCAGCTAAAACATGCATGGGAAACCCACAGTATGGTGCACCGTGTGACTGGCAAACGTTTTCAAATGCATCTCAGTTTTCGTCCCCTTTTACTCGGGTTCACCATTCCAGACCCTTTACGAACACTCTCCCCACTTGGAGTGTCAGTGCCTTTAACCTCCTGTTGGGCAGAGTTTGCAATTTCTGCGCAAGATGAAAAGGAATAGGGAGAACGAATGAGAGACTAGCTCTAGGTATCTGCACGGGGAAATTTAACGCTCATTTCGCACCAGGAAGAGGAATTAACCAAAGGCTCAGCATGCCGTGCCGGAACCAGATTAAGGCCTGAAGCAATGCTGCGGGTTTGCGGCCAGCTCACAAGATAGCGAGTTGAAGAAAGGAGCTCAGGGGCACTGTAACTCACAAACCTGCAGAGCTATAAATGACAGCTATCGTCCAAAAATATATTGAAGGAAGGCTGCGAAGACGACTTGTAAGTGGGGCAGAATTGCAGGAAAACGATTTCAGGGGGTAGACGGGAATTGCATTTAAAGCACAGGAAAAGAGGCAGAACGTCAACAATGATGCTCTTGGCCAAAACGGGCGTATGCGTTTTCTCCTGAATATATTCATGAAAAAACGCATATGCCCTTTTTGGCCAACCAAGCAAGCATGTTAAAGAAATCTGCACTACAAAGAAGTCTCACTGCCCCCCGGTCAAAAGGGCCATCTGAAAAAATGTAAAATCCAGAAAGGCAGCACATGCCATGGAGAACAGGGAGCCTTGTTATGCTGATGGGCGGGATGTAAATTGCCAACAGCCACTCTGGAGAAGTGTATGGTGTTTCCTGGAACACCGAAAAAACAAAGCAACGGAGCCTACGGCACTTCCACTTATGGTCCTATAGCTTAGGGAAATTAAAATCAAAAACACACAGCCACCCCAAAGTGTCGGACGGCTCTGTTTACAAGAACCTCGTCTACGGTACAAGTTAAATATCCCAGAATGTGAAAAATGGATAAAGAATTTGTGGTACGTACGTACAATGGAATATCACTCAGCAATGAAATCTATGTCATCAGGCCCGTCGCGGCATAATGAGTGGATTCAGGTACGATGATTCTAAGTGAAATAAGTCACACAGAAAATGAAACATCATAAGATATCTCTAATACACGGAATGTAATCTTGGCTACACATGAACTGAATTACAAAACAGAACAGGGTCTCAAATTTAGAAAACCAACTTATGCTTGATTAAGGGGAAAGGTGAGTTGGGGTGCTGCATAAAACCAGAGATAGAAATTAGCAAAGATACCTTTCCATAAGTCAAATATGTAATAGTCAAGTCCTACCCCTTGCTCAACGAAATGGACTAAACACCCCATATTCAACGCCTAGGAATACACCTGACTAGTAAGAATCTTCAAACCCATGGATTTATATGTCTCCATAAGAGAATCAAGCGTGTGTACAGCTGCATGAAGGCAGCAGAGAAAATCCGATAAATCCCATTATCAAAATGAATTACAAAAACAAAACCCAAGTACAGTGAAATAGAGACCAATTCTTAAATAGTTCATTCAGGGCTTGTGATGCAACCTGGATTTACCACATCTACACCCAGAGCTGAGTGAGACATAAGGTTGGGCACTTCGGGCTGATAGCATTGGTGAGGTTCAATGAGCAAATGCAGACCCTTTGAAGTCATACTGCATGGTACCCATTCCATGAGTCCCAACTCTCCATGTTTAATGGATTCTTCCTTCAGCTAAAACATGCATGGGAAACCCACAGTATGGTGCACCATGTGACCGACAAACGTTTTCAAATGCATCTCAGTTTTTGTACCATTTTACTTGGGTTCACCATTCCAGACCCTTTACTAACACTCTCACCACTTGGAGAGTAGGTGCCTTTAACCTCCTGTTGGTCACAGTTTGCAATTTCTGCGCAAGATGAACAGGAATAGGGAGAACCAATGAGAGACTAGCTGTAGGTGTCTGCACGGGCAAATGGAACGCTCATTTCCCACCAGGAAGAGGAAATAACCAAAGGCCCAGCATGCCCTGCCGGAACCAGATTAGGGCCTGAAGCAATCCTGTGGTTTTGCGGCCAACTCACAGGAAAGCGTGTTGAAGAAAGCAGCTCAGGGGCACTGTAATTCACAAACCTGCAGAGTTATAAATGACAGCTATCGTCCAAAATATATTGAAGTATGTCTGCGAAGAGGACTTAGAATTTGGGCAGAAATTCAGGAAAACGATTTCGGGGGTAGACTGGAATTGCACTTAACGCCTAGGAAAAGACGGAGAACGGCGACAATGATGCACTTGGCCAAAAAGGGTGTATGCGTTTTTTCCTGAATATAATCAGGAAAAAACGCATACGCCCTTTTTGGCCAACCAAGCAAGCGTGTAAAGAAATCTGCACTACAATGAAGTCTCTCTGCCCCCCGGTCAAAAGGGCCATCTGAAAAAAGTGTAAAATCCAGAAAGGCAGGACAGGCCATGGAGAAGAGGGAGCATTGTTATCCTGATGGGCGGGATGTGAATTGCCAACAGCCACTCTGGAGAAGTGTATGGTATTTCCTGAAACACATAAGAAACAAAGCAACACAGCCTATGGCACTTCCACTTATGGTCCTATAGCTTAGGGAAATTAAAATCAAAACCACACAGGCACCCCAAAGTTTGGAACGGCTCTGTTTACAAGAACCTCGTCTACGGTACAAGTTAAATATCCCAGAGGGCGAAAAATGGATAAAGAAGTTGTGGTTCTTACGTACAATGGAATATCACTCAGCAATGAAATCTATGTCATCAGGCCCGTAGCGGCATAATGAGTGGATTCAGGTACGATGATTCTACGTGCAATAGGTCACACAGAAAAAGAAACATCATAAGGTATCACTAATACACGGAATGTAATCTTGCCTACACATGAACTGAATTACAAAACAGAACAGTGTCTCAAATTTAGAAAACCAACTTATGCTTGCTTTTTGGGAAAGGTGAGTTCGGGTGCTGCCTAAAAACAGAGATTGAAATTCGCACTGATACAGTTCCATAAGCCAAATATGTAATAGACAAGACCTACTGCTTGCTCAACGAAATGGGCTCAACACCCCATATTCAACGCCTAGAAATATACCTGCCTAGCAAGAATCTTAAAACCCATGGATTTATATGTGTCCGAAAGAGAATCCAGCGTGTGTTCAGTGGCCTAAAGGCAACAGTGAAAATCCGATAAATCATATTATCAAAATAAATTTCAAAAACAAAACACAATGACAGTGAAATAGAGAGCAATTCTTAAATAATTCACTCAGGGCTTCTGATGCAACCTGGATTTACCACATGTACACCCAGTGCTGGGGAGACATAAGGCCGGACACTTCGCCCTGATAGCATTGTTGAGGTTCTGTGAGCAATTGCAGACCCTTTGAAGTCATACTGCATGGTACCCATTCCAAGGGTCCCAACTCTCCAGGTTTAAGGGATTCTTCCTTCCGCTACATCATGTATGGGAAACCCAGAGTATGGTCCACCATGTGATTGGGAAACGTTTTCAAATGCATCTCAGTTTTCTTCCCTTTATACTCGGGTTCACCATTCCAGACGCTTAACTAACACTCTCCCCACTTGGAGAGTCAGTGCCTTTAACCTCCTGCTTGTCACAGTTTGCAATTTCTGCGCAAGATGAACAGGAATAGGGAGAACCAATGAGAGACTAGCTGTAGGTGTCTGCACGGGCAATTTAATGCTCATTTCTCACCAGGAAGTGGAATTAACCAAAGGCTCAGAATGCCCTGCCAGAACCAGATTAGGGCCTGAAGCAATACTGCGGGTGTGCAGGCAGCTCACAAGATAGCGAGTTGAACAAAGGAGCTCAGGGGCACTGTAATTCACAAACCTGCAGAGTTATAAATGACAGCTATCGTCCAAAAATATATTGAAGGAAGGCTGCGAAGAGGACTTGAAAGCGGGGCAGAATTCCAGGAAAACGATTTCAGGAGGTAGACGGGAAGTGCACTGAAAGCATAGGAGAAGAGGCAGAACCTCGACAATGATGCACTTGTTCAAAAAGTGCATATGCGTTTTTTCCAAGGCCCTCCTTAAAGAGGGTAGGGGGCTCCCAGCATGCTTCAGTGGCCAACAGAGGGCCCACATCGCCAAGGTGACGTGAGCCAGCCAGGCAGGAGTGACCTCACATCAGAGGGCCCACCTCACAGAAGGGTAAGGGACCCAGCCATTATCAGACTCTCACCAGAGGGCCCACATCAGCAAGGGGCTGGGAACCAGGCAGGAGTGTCTTCACACCCGTGGGGCCACATCATCGCAAGTTGAGGTACCCAGCACATGTGGCCTCAAACCAGAGGACCCACATCTCCATGGGTCTCGGAGCGAGGCAGGCAGGATGAACCTCAAAACACGTGGCCCATTGTATAAAAAAGGTGAGGAATCCAGCAGTTGGAACATCCCAGCAGGCGGCCCAGAGCACCGAGGCTATGGGATCCAGGCAATGATGAACTCACAACAGAGGGCCCTCATCATGAAACTGTGAGCAACCTAGCCATTGTGACCTCAGAGCACAAGGCCCACATCCCCATGGGGAAGCGAACCAAGCAGGAGTGTCATCGCACCAGTGGGCACACATCAGAAAATGTGGGGAGCCCAGCAGTTAGGGCCTGACGCCAGAGGGCCCTCATCACCGAGGAGAGGAGGCTCCCAGCAGGCTCCAACTGCTACAAGAGGGCCAACGTCGCCAATGCGGGGTGTGCCAGCCAGGCAGGAGTGACCTCAGAGCAGAGGGCCAACCTCAAAAAAGTGTGAGGAACCCAAAGAGGATTAGACTCTCACCAGAGGGCCCACATCACCAAGAGGATCAGAACCAGGCAGGACTGTCTTCACACCAGGGTGACCACATCATAGAAAGGTGAGGAACCCAGCACATGTGGCCTAAACCAGAAGACCCACATCTCCAAGGGGCTCGGAGTGAGGCATGCAGGAGTAGCCTCACAACACAGGGCCCATAGAATAAAAAAGCTGAGGAATCCTGCAGTGGGAACCTCCCAGCAGGCGGCCCAGAGCACCGAGTCTATGCGATCCAGGCTGCAGTGAACTCACAGCAGAGGGCCCATATCATGAAACTGTGAGCAACCCAGCCATTGGGACCTCACAGCAGAAGGCCCACATCCCCATGGGGTTGGGAACATGGCAAGAGTGTCCTCGCACCACTTAGCACGTATCAGAAAAAGTGGGTACCCAGCAGTTACGGCCTGACGCTAGAGAGCCCTCATCACCGAGGGGAGGTGGCTCCCAGCAGGCTCCAACTGCCACAAGAGGGCCGATGTCGCCAAGGCGGGGTGTGCCAGCCAGTCAGTAGTGACATCACAGCAGAGGGCCCACCTCACAGAAGGGTGAGGAACCCAGCCAGGATCAGACTCTCACCAGAGGGCCCACATCACCAAGGGGATAGAAACCAGGCAGGAGTGTCCTCACACCAGCGGGGCCACATCATCGAAAGGTGAGGGACCCAGCACACGTGGCCTCAAACCAGAGGACACACATCACCAAGGGGCTGGGAGTGAGTCAGGCAGGAGGAGTCTCCAAACAGAGGGCTCATAGAAGAAAAAAGGTGAGGAATCCCGCAGTTGGAACCTCCCCGCAGGCGGCCAGGAGCAGCGAGGCTATGGGATCCAGGCCGGAGTGAACTCACACCAGAGGGCCCTCATCATGAAACTGAGCCACCCACCGTTGGGATCTCAGAGCAGAAGGCCCATATTCCCATGGGGTTGGAAACCTGGCAGGAGTGTACTCACACCACAAGGCGCACATCAGAAAATTTTGGGAGCCCAGGAGTTAGAGCCTGACGCCAGAGGGCCCTCATTACCGAGGGGAGGAGACTCCCAGCAGGCACCAACTCCCACCTGAGGGCCCACGTCGCCAAGGTGACGTGTGCCAGTCAGGCAGGAGTGACCTCACAGCAGAGGGCCTACCTCACAGAAGGGTGAGGAAACCAGCCAGGATAAGACTCTCACCAGAGAGCCCACATCACCAAGGGGACCGGAACAAGGCAGGAGTGTCCTCACACCAGTGTGGCCACATTATAGAAAGGTGACGAACCCAGCACATGTGGCCTAAACCAGAGGACCCACATTTCCAAGGTGCTCCGAGTGAGGCAGGCAGGAGTAGCCTAACAACACAGGGCCCACAGAATAAAAAATGTGAGGAATCCAGCAGTTGGAACCCCCCAGCAGGTGGCCCAGAGTACGGAGTCTATGGGATCCAGGCCACAGTGAACTCACAGCAGAGGGCTCACATCATGACACTGTGAGCAATCCAGCTGGTGGGACCTCAGAGCAGAAGGCCCACATCCCCATGGGGATGGGAACGTGGCAGGAGTGTACTCGCACGACAGGGCACATATCAGAAAATTTTGGGAGCCCATGAGTTAGGGCCTGACGCCAGAGGGCCCTCATTACCGAGGGGAGGAGACTCCCAGCAGGCACCAACTCCCAACTGAGGACCCACATCGCCAAGGTGATGTGTGCCAGCCAGGCAGGAGTGACCTCACAGCAGAGGGCCCACCTCCCAGAAGGGTGAGGAATCCAGCCAGGATCAGACTCTCACCAGAGGGCCCCCATCACCAAGGGGATGGGAACCAGGCAGGAGTGTCCTCACACCAGTGGGGCCACATCAATAAAGGTGAGGAAACCGGCACATGTGGCCTCAAACCAGAGGACCCACATCACAAAGGGGCTGGGAGTGAGTCAGGAAGGAGGAGCATGAAAACACAGGACCCAAAGAATAAAAATGGTAAGGAATCCAGCAGTAGGAACCTCCCAGCAGGCGGCTCAGAGCACAGAGTCTATGGGATCTAGGCCTGAGTGAACTAACACCAGAGAGCCAACATCCTGAAACTGTGAACAACACAGGTGTTGGGACCATAGAGCAGAAGGCACATGGGGATGGGAACCTGGCAGGAGTGCCCTCACACCACTTAGCACGTATCAGAAAATGTGGGTAACCAGCAGTTAGGGCCTGATGCCAGAGGGCCTCATCACTGAGGGGAGGAGGCTCCCAGCGGGCTCCAACTGCCACCAGAGGGCCGACGTCGCCAAGGCGGGGTGTGTCAGCCAGGCAGGAGTGACCTCAGAGAAGAGGGCCCACCTCACAGAAGTGTGAGGAGCCCAACCAGGATCAGACTCTCACTGGAGGGCTCACATCACCAAGGGGATGGGAACCAGGCAGGAGTGTCCGCACACCAGTGGGGCCACATCTGCGAAAGGTGAGGAACCCAGCACATGTGGCCTCAAACCAGAGGACACACATCACCAAGGGGCTGGGAGTGAGGCAGGTGTCTGGAGGGGCACATTTAACTCTAATTTCCCACCAGGAAGAGGAATTAACCAAAGGCTCAGAGTGCCGTGCAGTACCCTGATTACGGCCTGAAGCAAACCTGCGGTTCTGTGGCCAGCTTTCAAGGAAACGAGTTAAGAAAGGAAATCACAGGCACTGTAATTCACAAACCAGCAGAGTTATAAATGACAGCTATTGGCAAAAATATATTGAAGTAAGTCTGCAGAGAGGACTTGAAAACGAGGCAGAATTGCAGGAATCATATTTCAGGAGGTAGATTGGAATTGCATTTAAAGCATGTGAAAAGCGGCAGATCTTTGACAGTGATGCACTTGGACAAAAAGTGCGTATACATTTTTTCCTGAATATATTCAGGAAAAAACGCATATGCCCTTTGTGGCCAACCAAGAATTCGAGCAATGGAAATCGGCACTACAATGAACTCTCATTTCCCATTCGTCAAAAGAGTCATCTGAAAAAAGTGTAAAACCCAGAAACACAGGACAGGCCATGGAGAACAGGGAGCCTTGTTATGCTGATGGACGGGATGTAAATTGCCAACAGACACTCTGGTGATGTTTATGGTGTATGCTGAAACATCTAAAAAACAAAGCTACAGAGCCTAGGGCACTTCCACTTTTGGCCCTATAGCTTAGGAAAATTAAAATCAACAAGACACAGCCAACACAATATCCAGGGCTGCTGTGTTTACAAGAACCTTGAGTCCAGTACAAATTAAATATCCCAGAAAGAAAAAAATGGATAAAGGAGTTGTCCTACTTACGTACAACGGAATATCACTCAGCAATGAAATCAATGTCATCAGGCCTGTAGCAGCAAATTGAGTGGATTTAAGTATGATGATTCTAAGAGAAATATGTCACACAGAGAAACATAATTATCATAAGATATCACAAATAGAGGGAGTGTAAACTTGGCTACACATAAACTGAATTACAAAACCGAACAGAGTCTCACATTTAGATAAAAACTTATGCTTGCTTAACGGGAAAGTTGAGTTGGGGTGCTGTATAAAACCAGAGATTGAAATGAGCACACATACCGTTCCATAAGCCAAATATGTAATAGACAAGACCTACTCTTTGCTCAACGAAATAGACTAATCCATGGTGTATCACCTCACACCTGTTAGAATGGGCATCATCAGAAAATCTACAAACAACAAATGCTGGAAAGGGTGCGGAGATAAGGAAACCTCTTCCACTATTGTTGGGAATGTAAATTGATGCAGTCACTGTGGAGAACATTATGGAGTTTCTTATAAAACTAAGAATAGAATTACCATATAATACAGCAATCCCACTACTGGGCATATACCCAGACAAAACCATAAAACGAAAAGAGATATTCACCGCAATGTTCATTGCATCACTATTTACAATATCCAGGTAATGGAAGCAAACTAAATGCCCACAGACAGACGAATGCATAAAGATAAGGTACATATATAAAATGGAATATTACTAAGCCATAAAAAGGAATGAAATTGGGTCATTTGTAGAGACGTTGATGGATCTAGAGACTGTCATACAGAGTGAAGTAAGTCAGAAAGAGAAAAACAAATCCTGTATATAAATGCATATATGTGGAACCTAGAAAAGTTGTACAGATGAACCGTTTTGCAAGGCAGAAATAGAGCAACAGATGTAGACAACAAACGTATGGACACCAAGGGGGGAAAGCCGTTAGGGGGGTGGTGGTGGCAGTTGAGAGATTGGGATTGACATGTATACATTTCTATGTATAAAATAGGTAACCAAAAAGAACCTGCTGTATAAAAAAATAAAATAAAATTCAAAATTACAAAAAGTAAAACAGAAAAAATATTCTTCACTTCATATACATGTATTTATATGAATAAATTATTTCCATGCTTATATCTGTAAATACAAAAAAGAGGAATAAAATCTACCTTGAACCAAAAACGAAAAAAAGAAAAAAAAACAGAACCCACCAGTTACACAGAGGAAAACCGTATCAGGGCCCTTGCTCCAGTTGTAAACAATTCTGAAGTTGGTCAGTGGTGGGGAATCATCTCCCATTCAGCCAGCATGCCCCACACAACAAGCGTCCTCATTGCAAAGCTGGGGGCCCGTGCCGAGGCATCTGTGAGTAAACGTGGGCCGAGCCCCAGGCCAGCTGCTGCTGAAATGTTCCCACCCTTCCCAGGTAAAACACCTGAATATGTACAAGGACTTGAAAGCCTAGAGGAAGGGCCATGGAGCCACATGAGCGACAGCATGCCAGCCGACTTGGTGCCTGCAGGCCAGACAGGATGGTCCTGGCCCTGGGTGCTCTTCTGGAAGCTTTCCATTTCCCTGCCTGAGATACCCCTCCTGTCCCGGCCCCCACTGCTTTCTTCCTTACTCACCTCTGCCCAGGGAGAAATTCCAGCGGCAGGTATGGGTGGCACATCCTCTTCTTTAGCAGGTGGCATCTTGGCAACTGCTGCAGAAAGTCCAGCAGAGCCCCACTCACACTGGGCAACCCACAAAGCCGTGGCCTCTCACTCCCTCCCACCAGTCCAGCCCCGAGACTGCTGACAGGGCAGAAAATGGCGTCAGGCACAGCTGCAGGTGCTCTTGCTGCCTGGAGCGGTGTTTATATTGATCTCAACCCAGGCACACCTTGGGAGGGATGGCCGGCATGGTCAGGCTTCCCAGGCCAGCCAATAATCACCCCTCAGGGGCTCACAGTTGCAGAAACTGGAACTTGCTGAATCGGCCAGGTCCAAGGAACAGGTGTGGGCTCCTGAGAGTCAGGATAGACAAGGGCCTGCAGCTCTGGCTTGTTTTCTAATTATATTATCTGGCCCATGAGTGGGAGACAACTTCAAGAAAACCATCTCCTAATGAGAAGTACCCAGGAGTCAGGGAGAGCAGGGGTGGGTGGTGGGTGGAGACAGAGGCCTGGTGCCCCGGGTGCAGTGGAAATCTCTGGAAGACCAGGTGGAGGGAGGCCACACAGAGTGATGCCCAGGGTCACAGACCTGTCGGAGCTGCTGTTTGTTAGTTCAAGTCCTGCTCTGAGGTGCTCTGTGTCAGATCTGAGTGACAGGTGAGCTGGGAGTGCTCTGCAATGAGGGCGATGTGCATGGCTCCTGTGTGCCCAGCCCTGCCACGGTACCTGAAAGGGTAGCTCTGTATCCTGGGAGGGGCCTGACCACGAGAGCCCCATGGGCTGCAGGGGAACCTGCCCAGGGAGCCCCATATCCTGGGAGGGGCCTGAACACGAGAGCCCCGTGGGCTGGGGTGGGGGTGGGGTACCTGCCCAGGTGAGCTCCATATCCTGGGATTGGCCTGACCTTGAGAGCCCCATGGGCTGCTGGAGTCCTGGTAAAAGATGTCAGGACAGTCAGTGAAGCCACCGAGGATATACCTCCAGTAGTTCCTAAACCCTACACCCTGCTGGTCATTCTACTAACCACCAGGACATGGTATTCTGTATTAGTCTTCAATGAAGCCTTCTTTTGTATTCTATTAGTCCCAGAGTCACAAGAAATTTTGGCTTGTGAGTGGCAGGACTCAACATACAACTAAAACAATACTTCCGGGCCGTCTTGCCCCAAGGGTTCAAAAATTCCCACACCATCTTTGGGGAAAGCTCAGCTAAAGACCTAAAAGTTCTACCTCTGGAAAAGGAAACACTCCTTCAATATGCAGACGACATTCTGATCGCCAGCCCTACTAAGGAGACCTCTGAACTACCAAGCCAATAAAGGATACAAGTTGTCCAAGAAAAAGCTCAAATATCACAGACTATGGTGACCTGCGTGGGCTGCATTCTCACAGAAGGTCGGAGAAGCCCATCCCAGGAAAGGGAAGAAACGATTTACAGCCTTACCCATTTCTAAAACTAGAAGACAGCTTAGGGGTTCCTGGGGAGGCCAGGGTTTGCTGCTTCTGGATCCCTAACTACAGTCTACTAGCTGGGCCTCTATATGAAACACTGAAAGAAAAAGATGATGATCCTTTTGAATAGAATCCAGAAGTGGCCTTTCAAGAATGGAAAGAGCAGTCAATTCAGACCCTTGCCCTGGAACTCCCTAATTTAGCTAAACCCTTTGACCTTTACATTCCTAGTGAAATTTGAATGGCCATTGGAGTATTAGTGCAAAACCTGGGACCACTTGAAATGGAACAATGCAAGAATGCCATCCAGGTAGGATAAACTACGGTCACCAAGGGGCTTGGCCCACCGCCACATCTGGCCAAGATACTGGCAGTATCTGAAAACCTGGAAATCAGCAGCCCAAAAGGCCACCTCCCTCCTAAGGGAAAAGGACCCCACGTGGTGATCCTAACCCCCAACCATGCCCTGAAGTTGCAGGGTTTGCTCCGTGGGCACACTGACCTTGAGTGAGGAGGTCCTCCAACTCCAACCTCCAGAGAGATAACTGGGGCAAAGTGGCACCATGACGACTCATGTGACCATCACTTGACCTGGAGTTTCTCTCATAAAACAACAAGAGTGTGTCCCAAAAGAGTAGACTACTGCTTGCAGGACTTACTGCACCCAGAGGGGAGGTAATAATCTTGGCAGGGGAACCGTATATCACGCTGTCACCATAGAAAAGCCTACAGACACTGTGATGATGGTGGCCAATAAGACCGGCTGGACTCCTGTTTACTTCAAAAGGCTGTTGACTCAGTGGCCATCATGGTCCTTCATCACCACTGACCCTGGACTGTCTGGGAGTTGAGCAGTCAGGGTGCTGACACCTGGTGCTGTTTTTACGTTAATTCAGGGGCCTAACTGAAGAAAGCACAGACTACTGGTCAGAGCATCTAGGCTGGCAGAAACGGTCAGCCTAAGGTGGCTGAACAAATGTGCGGCGGGGTGAAACTGGACCTCACAGCGTCACTGCACATCTCCTTCCTGGACCCTTAAAGGTCATTAGAATCTATAACACTACCAATACTTGTGCTCAGGCGGAGGAGCAGGGAGGCAGGAGGCCTGCGGACAATCAACGTCACCTGGAGGCTGCTGGGGAGAAGTTCAGACCCTCTCCCACGGGTATGAGGGCTCCTAACTCAGCACTCAGCAGTTACAGATGAAGGGTCTGCACCCTCAGCACTCTAAGAATGAGGAAGGGGACAAAATGCAGAAGAGGGGTTTGTCCCAGGCAAAGCCCCTTAAAAATCCCTGGGAGATAAAAATAGAATCTGGGCAATAAAATAAAGTCTAACCTTTTTTATCCTTTGTGCTTTGTCTAATTTCACGTGCTCCTAGGGTCCCGCATACAGAGGTTCAACAGCCGGCACTTCAGACCAGATTTCCTAGTGCAGAATGGCTGGGTCGACACTTCAGCTCCTGGAGCACAGTGCAGACTCCGCGATATAGAGCCTGAGCTGCAGCCAACAGGGCCCTCGAGAGCTCCGCCCCCTCCCTCCCACTGACTCTGACAGGATCTCTACACAGCAGCCCAGCCCACAGCCCACGGGGTAGCACATGCTCTCACCTCTGCATTCTCTGATCAAAATATAAAGTTTCCTTTGCTTCTGAACCAAACTCAGTCTCGATCTGTTGGCTCCAATGACACTGGGCAGGGGGACACTTGTTGGGGTCCACTCTGGAGGATCAGTAACAGAAATTGAGAACATTGTAACTTCAATGAACAGATGTGTGAGCCAAACTGTAATTAACATAGAACAGTGTATAAGGCTCGGGTAAAATAAGATGTTTCTAACACTTCCATTTGATATTTCCATCACTTTATTATAAGCAAGTTCAGTGAAAGGTTTGTCTTATTTGTCAGGTCAATACTAGAGAAACGAAGTGATTTCTTTCCAAGGATGTACATCTAATAATCTTGGTTAAAGCTTCAATCTTGTTTTAAATGCTTTTCCATTGAAAATGATACCTCTCTTTCAGCTCCCCCATTTCTGAGAAGTATAAAATCTTATAATTTATTATTACCAAAGGGGAAAGGTGGGAGGAGGGATAAATTAACAGTTTGGGATTAACACATACACACTGCTATGTATAAAATCGATCATTAACAAGGAACTACTGTACAGCACAGGGAACCACACTCAATATTTTGCAATAACCTATAAGGGGAAATAATCTGAAAAAAGAATAGATATTTTTATTGACATCATCTATTAATGACAGTTAAAATGGAACCTAAGGGAAACCGGTGGTGAGTGCTTCTGACCCTGAAGACTTCAATCATCTAAAGTTTGGACTCTGCCTACTTCCCAAGGCCCTTAATGAACCTATGTGTAGCCGTAGCTTAAAAAATTCCCCAGTTTGGGTTGTGGAGAGACACTGATTTTGAAAAAGCCCTGGTGTTCTCCTCACATGAATGGGACACTTCCTACAGCTAAAATATGCCTGTCACACCCAGAAGATGGTATACCGTCTGATCGGGAAGAGTTTGGAAAAGGCATCTCATCTCCTCATCTCCTGGTGCTCGGGTTCACCCCTCCAGCGTCTTTACGAACAGTCTCCCCACTTGGAGATGTCAGCACTGTCAACATCCTGTTGCATACAGTTTGGAATTTGTCCAGAGGATGAAGCAGAAGGAGGAGGAACAATGAGAGACAAGTCCTAGGTGTTCGGACAGGCACATGTCACTCTAATTTCCAATCAGGAAGACGAATTGACTAAAAGCTAGGGTTGCCCATGGAAACAGAATAGGGCTTGAGGAAATCCCGCTGCTTTGTGGCCAGTTCCCATAAACACAAGTTGAAAAATGGAACTCAGGGCCGCTAAAATTCACGAAACTGCAGAGTTGAAAATATCTCTCACTGAAAAATGTCTTGAGGAAAGTCAGAGAAAAGGACTTGTAAGCAACGGAGAATGGCAGGAAAGGGATTGGAAGAGGTAGAAAGGACTCGCCATTAAGCACAAGAAAAGGGGCTGAACATTGCCAACATTGCAGTTGGCCAAAAAGGGTGTATGCGTCTTTTTCTGTATATATTCAAGAAAAGGGCATACACTTTTTTAGCCAACCAAACAGGTGCGCACTGGAAATCAGTACTACAAAACATATCACTTCGCATCAGTCAGAAGAGCCTTCCTCATAAAGTGTAAACACCAGAAATGCAGGACAGGGCAAGGAGAAAAGGGAGCCCTGTGAGGCTTATAGTGGAAATGTATATTGCCAATGGTCACTCTTGAGAAGTGTATTGTGTTTACTAAAGCATCTAAAAAATGAGCTACAGAGCACAGGGCACTTGCACTCATGGACGTATATCTTGGGAAAGACAAAAATGGAGAGGACACAGGCACCCCAATGTTTACCGCCTCTCTGTTTAAAAGATCCTCGACTAGGATATAATTTATATGTCTCTGGAGGGAAAAAATGGATAGAGGTGTGGCACTTATGTAGAGTGGAATATTACTCAGCCTGAAAATCAGTGAAATATAGCCAGTTGTAACAACCCCAGAGTAGTTACGTATGATCATTCAAAGTCACATAATTCAAAAAGAAAAAGACAAACAATATTACTAATACATGGAATGTAAACGTGGCTACAAATGACCTGAATTACAAAACAGAATGGGGTCTCAAATTTAGAAGACCAACTTATGTTTGCTTAAGGAAAAAGGAGAGTTGGGGAGCTGCATAAAACCAGAGATTGAAATTAGCACAGATACCGTTCCATAAGCCAAATATGTAATAGAAAAAACCTACTCCCTGGTCAACAAAATGGGCTCAACACGCCATATTCAACACCTACGAATACACCTGACTAGTAAGAATCTTCAAACTCATGGATTTATATGTCTCCGGAAGAGAATCAAGAGTGAGTACAGCGGCATGAACGGAGCAGTGAAAATGCGATAAATCCCATTATGAAAATAAATTACAAAAACAAAACACAATGAGAGTGAAATAGAGAGCAATTCTTAAATAATTCATTCAGGGCTTGTGATGCAACCTGGATTTACCACATCTACACCCAGAGCTGAGTGAGACATAAGGTTGGGCACTTCGGGCTGATAGCATTGTTGAGGTTCAATGAGCAAATGCAGACCCTTTGAAGTCATACTGCATGGTACCCATTCCATGGGTCCCAACTCTCCAGGTTTAAGGGATTCTTTCTTCAGCTAAAACATGCATGGGAAACCCACAGTATGGTGCACCGTGTGACCAGGAAAGGTTTTCAAATGCATCTCAGTTTTCGTCCCCTTTTACTCGGGTTCACCATTCCAGAACGTTTACTAACACTCTCCCCACTTGGAGAGTCAGTGCCTTTAACCTCCTGTTTGGCACAGTTTGCAATTTCTGCGCAAGATGAACAGGAATAGGGAGAACCAATGAGAGACTAGCAGTAAGTGTCTGCACGGGCAAATTTAATGCTCATTTCCCACCAGGAAGAGGAATTAACCAAAGGATCAGCATGCCGTGCCGGAACCAGATTAGGGCCTGAAGCAATCCTGCGGGTTTGCGCCCAGCTCACAAGTTGCGAGTTGAAGAATGGAGCTCAGGGGCACTGTAACTCACAAACATGCAGAGTTATAAATGACAGCTATCGTCCAAAAATATATTGAAGGAAAGCTGCGAATACGACTTGTAAGCAGGGCAGAATTGCAGGAAATCGATTTCAGGGGGTACACGGGAATTGCATTTAAAGCATAGGAAAAGAGGCAGAACGTCGACAATGATGCTCTTGGCCAAAAAGGGTGTATGCGTTTTTTCCTGAATTTATTGAGGAAAAAATGCATATGCGCTTTTTGGCCAACCAAGCAAGCATGTTAAAGAAATCTGCACTACAATGAAGTCTCACTGCCCCCAGGTCAAAAGGGACATCTGAAACAAGTGTAAAATCCACAAAGACAGGACAGGGCAAGGAGAACAGAGAGCCTTGTTATGCTGATGGTCGGGATGTAAATTGCCAACAGCCACTCTGGAGAAGTGTATGGTGTATCCTGGAACCCCTGAAAAACAAAGCAACGGAGCCTACGGCACTTCCACTTATGGTCCTATAGCTTAGGGAAATTAAAATCAAAAACACACAGCCACCCCAAAGTGTCGGACGGCTCTGTTTACAAGAACCTCTTCTACGGTACAAGTTAAATATCCCAGAATGTGAAAAATGGATAAAGAAGTTGTGGTACGTACGTACAATGGAATATCACTCAGCAATGAAAGCTATGTCATCAGACCCGTCGCGGCATAATGAGTGGATTCAGGTACGATGATTCTAAGTGAAATAAGTCACACAGAAAATGAAACATCATAAGATATCACTAATACATGGAATGTAAACTTTGCTACACATGAACTGAATTATAAAACAGAACAGGGTCTCAAATTTAGAAAACCAACTTATGCTTGCTTAAGGGGAAAGGTGAGTTGGGGTGCTGCATAAAACCAGAGATAGAAATTAGCACAGATACCTTTCCAAAAGCCAAATAAGTAATAGCCCAGACCTACCCCTTGCTCAACGAAATGGACTAAACACCCCATATTCAACGCCTAGGAATACACCTGACTAGTAAGAATCTTCAAACCCATGGATTCATATGCCTCCGTAAGAGAATGAAGCGTGTGTACAGCGGCATGAATGCAGCAGAGAAAATCCGATAAATCCCATTGTCAAAATGAATTACAAAAACAAAACCCAAGGACAGTGAAATAGAGAGCAATTCTTAAATAATTCATTCAGGGCTTGTGATGCAACCTGGATTTACCACATATACACCCAGAGCTGAGTGACACATAAGGTTGGACACTTTGGGCTGATAGCATTGTTGAGGTTCGATAAGCAATGCAGACCCTTTGAAGTCATACTGCATGGTAGCCATTCCATGGGTCCCAACTCTCCAGGTTTAAGGGATACTTCCTTCGGCTAAAACATGCATGGGAAACACACATTATGGTGCACCATGTGAAGGGGAAACGTTTTCAAATGCATCTCAGTTTTCGTCTCGTTTTACTTGGGTACACCATTCCAGACCCTTTAATAACACTCTCCCCACTTGGAGAGTCTGTACCTTTAACCTCCTGTTTGGCACAGTTTGCAATTTCTGCGCAAAATGAACAGGAATAGGGAGAACCAATGAGAGACTAGCTGTAGGTGTCTGCACGGGCAAATTTAACGCTCATTTCCAACCAGGAAGAGGAATTAACCAAAGGCTCAGCATTCCGTGCCGGAACCAAATTAGGGCCTGAATCTATCATGCGGGTTTGCGGCCAGCTCACAAGAAAGCGATTTGAAGAAAGGAGCTCAGGGGCACTGTAATTCACAAACCTGCAGAGTTATAAATGACAGCTATCGTCCAAAAATATATTGAAGGAAGGCTGTGAAGAGGACTTGAAAGCGGGGCAGAATTGCAGGAAAACGATTTCAGGGGGTAGACTGGAATTGCATTTAAAGCATAGGAAAAGAGGCAGAATGTCGACAATGATGCACTTGGCCAAAAAGTGCGTATGCGTTTTTTACTGAATATATTCAGGAAAAAACGCATACGCCCTTTTTGGCCAACCAAGCAAGCATGTTAAAGAAATCTGCACTAAAATGAAGTCTCACTGCCCCCCGGTCAAAAGGGCCATCTGAAAACAGTGTAAAATCCATAAATGCAGCACAGGCCATGGAGAACAGGGAGCCTTGTTATGCTGATGGGTGGGATGTAAATTGCCAACAGCCACTCTGGAGAAGTGTATGGTGTTTCCTGAAACACCTAAAAAACAAAGCAACGGAGCCTACGGCACTTCCACTTATGGTCCTATAGCTTAGGGAAATTAAAATCAAAAACACACAGCCACCCCAAAGTTTCAGACAGCTCTGTTTACAAGAACCTCGTCCACGGTACAAGTTAAATATCCCAGAAAGCGAAAAATGGATAAAGAAGTTGTGGTACGTACGTACAATGGAATATCACTCACCAATGAAGTCTATGTCATCTGGCCCGTCTTGGCATAATGATTGGATTCAGGTACGATGATTCTAAGTGAAATAAGTCACACAGAAAATGAAACATCATAAGATATCACTAATACACCGAATGTAATCTTGGCTACACATGAACTGAATTACAAAACAGAACAGGGTCTCAAATTTAGAAAACCAACTTATGTTTGCTTAAGGGGAAAGGTGAGTTGGGGTGCTGCATAAAACCAGAGATAGAAATTAGCACAGATACCATTCCATACGTCAAATACGTAATAGTCAAGACCTACACCTTGCTCAACAAAATGGGCTAAACCCCCTATATTCAACGCCTAGGAATACACCTGACTAGTAAGAATCTTCAAACCCATGGATTTATATGTCTCCATAAGAGAATCAAGCGTGTGTACAGCTGCATGAAGGCAGCAGAAAAAATCCGATAAATCCCATTATCAAAATGAATTACAAAAACAAAACACAATGACAGTGAAATAGAGAGCAATTCATAAATAATTCATTCAGGGCTTGTGATGCAACCTGGATTTACCTCATCTACACCCAGAGCTGAGTGAGACATAAGGTTGGACACTTTGGGCTGATAGCATTGGTGAGGTTCGATGAGCAACTGCAGATCATTTGAAGCCATACTGCATGGTACCCATTCCATGGGTCCCAAATCTCCAGGTTTAAGTGATTCTTCCTTCAGCTACAACATGCATGGGAAACACACAGTATGGTGCACCGTGTGACCGGGAAACGTTTTCAAATGCATCTCAGGTTTCGTCCCCTTTTACTCGGGTTCACAATTCCAGACCCTTTACTAACACTCTCCCCACTTGGAGAGTCAGAGCCTTTAACCTGCTGTTTGGCACAGTTTGCAATTTCTGTGCAAGATGAACAGGAATAGGGAGAACCAATGAGAGACTAGCTGTAGGTTTCTGCACGGGCAAATTTAACGCTCATTTCCAACCAGGAAGAGGAATTAACCAAAGGCTCAGCATGCCGTGCCGGAACCAAATTAGGGCCTGAATCTATCATGCGGGTTTGCGGCCAGCTCACAAGAAAGCGATTTGAAGAAAGGAGCTCAGGGGCACTGTAATTCACAAACCTGCAGAGTTATAAATGACAGCTATCGTCCAAAAATATATTGAAGGAAGGCTGTGAAGAGGACTTGAAAGCGGGGCAGAATTGCAGGAAAACGATTTCAGGGGGTAGACTGGAATTGCATTTAAAGCATAGGAAAAGAGGCAGAATGTCGACAATGATGCACTTGGCCAAAAAGTGCGTATGCGTTTTTTACTGAATATATTCAGGAAAAAACGCATACGCCCTTTTTGGCCAACCAAGCAAGCATGTTAAAGAAATCTGCACTACAATGAAGTCTCACTGCCCCCCGGTCAAAAGGGCCATCTGAAAAAAGTGTAAAATCCAGAAATGCAGCACAGGCCATGGAGAACAGGGAGCCTTGTTATGCTGATGGGTGGGATGTAAATTGCCAACAGCCACTCTGGAGAAGTGTATGGTGTTTCCTGAAACACCTAAAAAACAAAGCAACGGAGCCTACGGCACTTCCACTTATGGTCCTATAGCTTAGGGAAATTAAAATCAAAAACACACAGCCACCCCAAAGTGTCAGACGGCTCTGTTTACAAGAACCTCGTCTACGGTACAAGTTAAATATCCCAGAAAGCGAAAAATGGATAAAGAAGTTGTGGTACGTACGTACAATGGAATATCACTCACCAATGAAGTCTATGTCATCTGGCCCGTCTTGGCATAATGATTGGATTCAGGTACGATGATTCTAAGTGAAATAAGTCACACAGAAAATGAAACATCATAAGATATCACTAATACACCGAATGTAATCTTGGCTACACATGAACTGAAATACAAAACAGAACAGGGTCTCAAATTTAGAAAACCAACTTATGTTTGCTTAAGGGGAAAGGTGAGTTGGGGTGCTGCATAAAACCAGAGATAGAAATTAGCACAGATACCATTCCTTACGTCAAATACGTAATAGTCAAGACCTACACCTTGCTCCACAAAATGGGCTAAACCCCCTATATTCAACGCCTAGGAATACACCTGACTAGTAAGAATCTTCAAACCCATGGATTTATATGTCTCCATAAGAGAATCAAGCGTGTGTACAGCTACATGAAGGCAGCAGAGAAAATCCGATAAATCCCATTATCAAAATGAATTAAAAAACAAAACACAATGACAGTGAAATAGAGAGCAATTCTTACACAATTCATTCAGGGCTTGTGATGCAACCTGGATTTACCGCATCTACACCGAGAGCTGAGTGAGACATAAGGTTGGACACTTCGGGCTGATAGCATTGGTGAGTTTCGATGAGCAAATGAAGACCATTTGAAGTCATACTGCATGGTACCCATTCCATGGGTCCCAACTCTCCAGGTTTAAACGATTCTTCCTTCAGCTAAAACATACATGGGAATCCCACAGTATGGTGCACCGTGTGACCGGGAAACGTTTTCAAATGCTTCTCAGTTTTCGTCCCCTTTTATTCGGGTTCACTATTCCAGACCCTTTACTAACACGCTCCCCACTTGGAGAGTCAGTGCCTTTAACCTCCTGTTTGGCACAGTTTGCAATTTCTGCGCAAGATGAACAGGAATAGGGAGAACCAATGAGAGACTAGCTGTAGGTGTCTGCACGGGCAAATTTAACGCTCATTTCCCACCAGGAAGAGGAATTAACCAAAGGCTCAGCATGCCGTGCCGCAACAAGATTTAGGCTTGAAGAAATCCTGCGGGTTTGCGGCCAGCTCAAAAGAAAGCGATTTGAAGAAAGGAGCTCAGGGGCACTGTAATTCACAAACCTGCAGAGTTATAAATGACAGCTATCGTCCAAAAATATATTGAAGGAAGGCTGTGAAGAGGACTTGAAAGCGGGGCAGAATTGCAGGAAAACGATTTCAGGGGGTAGACTGGAATTGCATTTAAAGCATAGGAAAAGAGGCAGAACGACGACAATGATGCACTTGGCCAAAAAGGGCGTGTGCGTTTTTTCCTGAATATATTCAGGAAAAAACGCACACGCCCTTTTTGGCCAACCAAGCAAGCATGTTAAAGAAATCTGCACTACAATGAAGTCACACTGCCCCCCGGTCAAAAGGGCCATCTGAAAAAAGTGTAAAATCCAGAAATGCAGCACAGGCCATGGAGAACAGGGAGCCTTGTTATGCTGATGGGTGGGATGTAAATTGCCAACACCCACTCTGGAGAAGTGTATGGTGTTTCCTGAAACACCTAAAAAACAAAGAAACGGAGCCTACTTCACTTCCCCTTATGGTCCTATAGCTTAGGAAAATTAAAATCAAAAACACACAGCCACCTAAACGTCTCGGGCGGCTCTGTTTACAAGAACCTCGTCTACCGTACAAGTTAAATATCCCAGAATGTGAAAAATGGATAAAGAAGTTGTGGTACGTACGTACAATGGAATATCACACAGCAATGAAATCTATGTCATCAGGCCCGTCGCGGCATAATGAGTGGATTCAGGTACGATGATTGTAAGTGAAATAAGTCACACAGAAAATGAAACATCATAAGATATCACTAATACACGGAATGTAAACTTTGCCACACATGAACTGAATTATAAAACAGAACAGGGTCTCAAATTTAGAAAACAAACTTATGCTTGCTTAAGGGGAAAGGTGAGTTGGGGTGCTGCATAAAACCAGAGATAGAAATTAGCACAGATACCTTTCCATAAGCCAAATATGTAATAGCCAAGACCTACCCCTTGCTCAACGAAATGGACTAAACACCCCATATTCAACGCCTAGTAATACACCTGACTAGTAAGAATCTTCAAACCCATGGATTTATATGTCTCCGTAAGAGAATGAAGCGTGTGTACAGCGGCATGAATGCAGCAGAGAAAATCTGATAAATCCCATTATCAAAATGAATTACACAAACAAAACCCAAGGACAGTGAAATAGAGAGCAATTCTTAAATAATTCATTCAGGGCTTGTGATGCAACCTGGATTTACCACATCTACACCCAGAGCTGAGTGAGACATAAGGTTGGGCACTTCGGGCTGATAGCATTGGTGAGGTTCGATGAGCAAATGCAGACCCTTTGAAGTCATACAGCATGGTACCCATTCCATGGGTCCCAACTCTCCAAGTTTAAGGGATTCTTCCTTCAGCTAAAACATGCATGGGAAACCCAAAGTATGGTGCACCGTGTGACTGGCAAACGTTTTCAAATGCATCTCAGTTTTCGTCCCCTTTTAATCGGGTTCACCATTCCAGACCCTTTACGAACACTCTCCCCACTTGGAGAGTCAGTGCCTTTAACCTCCTGTTGGGCACAGTTTGCAATTTCTGCGCAAGATGAAAAGGAATAGGGAGAACCAATGAGAGACTAGCTCTAGGTGTCTGCACGGGCAAATTTAACGCTCATTTCCCACCAGGAAGAGGAATTAACCAAAGGCTCAGCATGCCGTGCCAGAACCAGATTAGGGCCTGAAGCAATCTTGTGGGTTTGCGGCCAGCTCACAAGATAGCGAGTTGAAGAAATGAGCTCAGGGGCACTGTAACTCACAAACCTGCAGAGTTATAAATGACAGCTATCGTCCAAAAATATATTGAAGGAAGGCTGCGAAGACGACTTGTAATTGGGGCAGAATTGCAGGAAAACGATTTCAGGGGGTAGACGGGAATTGCATTTAAAGCATAGGAAAAGAGGCAGAACGTCGACAATGATGCTCTTGGCCAAAAAGGGCGTATGCGTTTTTTCCTGAATATATTCAGGAAAAAACGCATACGCCCTTTTTGGCCAACCAAGCAAGCATGTTAAAGAAATCTGCACTACAATGAAGTCTCACTGCCCCCCGGTCAAAAGGGCCATCTGAAAAAAGTGTAAAATCCAGAAAGGCAGCACAGGCCATGGAGAACAGGGAGCCTTGTTATGCTGATGGGCGGGATGTAAATTGCCAACAGCCACTCTGGAGAAGTGTATGGTGTTTCCCGGAACACCGAAAAAACAAAGCTACGGAGCCTACGGCACTTCCACTTATGGTCCTATAGCTTAGGGAAATTAAAATCAAAAACACACAGCCACCCCAAAGTGTCGGACGGCTCTGTTTACAAGAACCTCGTCTACGGTACAAGTTAAATATCCCAGAATGTGAAAAATGGATAAAGAAGTTGTGGTACGTACGTACAATGGAATATCACTCAGCAATGAAATCTATGTCATCAGGCCCGTCGCGGCATAATGAGTGGATTCAGGTACGATGATTCTAAGTGAAATAAGTCACACAGAAAATGAAACATCATAAGATATCACTAATACACGGAATGTGAACTTGGCTACACATGAACTGAATTACAAAACAGAACAGGGTCTCAAATTTAGAAAACCAACTTATGCTTGCTTAAGGGGAAAGGTGAGTTGGGGTGCTGCATAAAACCAGAGATAGAAATTAGCACAGATACCTTTCCATAAGCCAAATATGTAATAGTCAAGACCTACCCCTTGCTCAACGAAATGGACTAAACACCCCATATTCAACGCCTAGGAATACACCTGACTAGTAAGAATCTTCAAACCCATGGATTTATATGTCTCCGTAAGAGAATGAAGCGTGTGTACAGCGGCATGAATGCAGCAGAGAAAATCCGATAAATCCCATTATCAAAATGAATTACACAAACAAAACCCAAGGACAGTGAAATAGAGAGCAATTCTTAAATAATTCATTCAGGGCTTGTGATGCAACCTGGATTTACCACATCTACACCCAGAGCTGAGTGAGACATAAGGTTGGGCACTTCGGGCTGATAGCATTGGTGAGGTTCGATGAGCAAATGCAGACCCTTTGAAGTCATACAGCATGGTACCCATTCCATGGGTCCCAACTCTCCAAGTTTAAGGGATTCTTCCTTCAGCTAAAACATGCATGGGAAACCACAGTATGGTGCACCGTGTGACTGGCAAACGTTTTCAAATGCATCTCAGTTTTCGTCCCCTTTTACTCGGGTTCACCATTCCAGACCCTTTATGAACACTCTCCCCACTTGGAGAGTCAGTGCCTTTAACCTCCTGTTGGGCACAGTTTGCAAATTCTGCGCAAGATGAAAAGGAAGAGGGAGAACGAATGAGAGACTAGCTCTAGGTGTCTGCACGGGCAAATTTAACCCTCATTTCCCACCAGGAAGAGGAATTAACCAAAGGCACAGCATGCCGTGCCGGAACCAGATTAGGGCCTGAAGCAATCCTGTGGGTTTGCGGCCAGCTCACAAGATAGCGAGTTGAAGAAAGGAGCTCAGGGGCACTGTAACTCACAAACCTGCAGAGTTATAAATGACAGCTATCGTCCAAAAATATATTGAAGGAAGGCTGAGAAGACGATGTGTAAGCGGGTCAGATTTGCAGGAAAACGATTTCAGGGGGTAGACGGGAATTGCATTTAAAGCATAGGAAAAGAGGCAGAACATCGACAATGATGCTCTTGGCCAAAAAGTGCGTATGCGTTTTTTCCGAATATATTCAGGAAAAAACGCATACGCCCTTTTTGGCCAACCAAGCAAGCATGTTAAAGAAATCTGCACTACAATGATGTCTCACTGCCCCCCGGTCAAAAGGGCCATCTGAAAAAAGTGTAAAATCCAGAAAGGCAGCACAGGCCATGGAGAACAGGGAGCCTTGTTATGCTGATGGGCGGGATGTAAATTGCCAACAGCCACTCTGGAGAAGTGTATGGTGTTTCCCGGAACACCGAAAAAACAAAGCTACGGAGCCTACAGCACTTCCACTTATGGTCCTATAGCTTAGGGAAATTAAAATCAAAAACACACAGCCACCCCAAAGTGTCGGACGGCTCTGTTTACAAGAACCTCGTCTACGGTACAAGTTAAATATCCCAGAATGTGAAAAATGGATAAAGAAGTTGTGGTACGTACGTACAATGGAATATCACTCAGCAATGAAATCTATGTCATCAGGCCCGTCGCGGCATAATGAGTGGATTCAGGTACGATGATTCTAAGTGAAATAAGTCACACAGAAAATGAAACATCATAAGATATCACTACTACACGGAATGTAAACTTGTCTACACATGAACTGAATTACAAAACAGAACAGGGTCTCAAATTTAGAAAACCAACTTATGCTTGCTTAAGGGGAAAGGTGAGTTGGGGTGCTGCATAAAACCAGAGATAGAAATTAACACAGATACCTTTCCATAAGCCAAATATGTAATAGTCAAGACCTACCCCTTGCTCAACGAAATGGACTAAACACCCCATATTCAACGCCTAGGAATACACCTGACTAGTAAGAATCTTCAAACCCATGGATTTATATGTCTCCGTAAGAGAATGAAGCGTGTGTACAGCGGCATGAATGCAGCAGAGAAAATCCGATAAATCCCATTATCAAAATGAATTACACAAACAAAACCCAAGGACAGTGAAATAGAGAGCAATTCTTAAATAATTCATTCAGGGCTTGTGATGCAACCTGGATTTACCACATCTACACCCAGAGCTGAGTGAGACATAAGGTTGGGCACTTCGGGCTGATAGCATTGGTGAGGTTCGATGAGCAAATGCAGACCCTTTGAAGTCATACAGCATGGTACCCATTCCATGGGTCCCAACTCTCCAAGTTTAAGGGATTCTTCCTTCAGCTAAAACATGCATGGGAAACCCACAGTATGGTGCACCGTGTGACTGGCAAACGTTTTCAAATGCATCTCAGTTTTCGTCCCCTTTAACTCGGGTTCACCATTCCAGACCCTTTACGAACACTCTCCCCACTTGGAGAGTCAGTGCCTTTAACCTCCTGTTGGGCACAGTTTGCAATTTCTGCGCAAGATGAAAAGGAATAGGGAGAACGAATGAGAGACTAACTCTAGGTGTCTGCACGGGCAAATTTAACGCTCATTTCCCACCAGGAAGAGGAATTAACCAAAGGCTCAGCATGCCGTGCCGGAACCAGATTAGGGCCTGAAGCAATCATGTGGGTTTGCCTCCAGCTCACAAGATAGCGCGTTGAAGAAAGGAGCTCAGGGGCACTGTAACTAACAAACCTGCAGAGTTATAAATGACAGCTATCGTCCAAAAATATATTGAAGGAAGGCTGAGAAGACGACGTGTAAGCGGGACAGATTTGCAGGAAAACGATTTCAGGGGGTAGACGGGAATTGCATTTAAAGCATAGGAAAAGAGGCAGAACATCGACAATGATGCTCTTGGCCAAAAAGGGCGTATGCGTTTTTTCCTGAATATATTCAGGAAAAAACGCATACGCCCTTTTTGGCCAACCAAGCAAGCATGTTAAAGAAATCTGCACTACAATGAAGTCTCACTGCCCCCCGGTCAAAAGGGCCATCTGAAAAAAGTGTAAAATCCAAAAAGGCAGCACAGGCCATGGAGAACAGGGAGCCTTGTTATGCTGATGGGCGGGATGTAAATTGCCAACAGCCACTCTGGAGAAGTGTATGGTGTTTCCCGGAACACCGAAAAAACAAAGCTACGGAGCCTACGGCACTTCCACTTATGGTCCTATAGCTTAGGGAAATTAAAATCAAAAACACACAGCCACCCCAAAGTGTCGGACGGCTCTGTTTACAAGAACCTCGTCTACGGTACAAGTTAATTATCCCAGAATGTGAAAAATGGATAAAGAAGTTGTGGTACATACGTACAATGGAATATCACTCAGCAATGAAATCTATGTCATCAGGCCCGTCGCGGCATAATGAGTGGATTCAGGTACAATGATTCTAAGTGAAATAAGTCACACAGAAAATGAAACATCATAAGATATCACTACTACACGGAATGTAAACTTGGCTACACATGAACTAAATTACAAAACAGAACAGGGTCTCAAATTTAGAAAACCAACTTATGATTGCTTAAGGGGAAAGGTGAGTTGGGGTGCTGCATAAAACCAGAGATAGAAATTAGCACAGATACCTTTCCATAAGCCAAATATGTAATAGTCAAGACCTACCCCTTGCTCAACGAAATGGACTAAACACCCCATATTCAACGCCTAGGAATACACCTGACTAGTAAGAATCTTCAAACCCATGGATTTATATGTCTCCGTAAGAGAATGAAGCGTGTGTACAGCGGCATGAATGCAGCAGAGAAAATCCGATAAATCCCATTATCAAAATGAATTACACAAACAAAACCCAAGGACAGTGAAATAGAGAGCAATTCTTAAATAATTCATTCAGGGTTGTGATGCAACCTGGATTTACCACATCTACACCCAGAGCTGAGTGAGACATAAGGTTGGGCACTTCGGGCTGATAGCATTGGTGAGGTTCGATGAGCAAATGCAGACCCTTTGAAGTCATACAGCATGGTACCCATTCCATGGGTCCCAACTCTCCAAGTTTAAGGGATTCTTCCTTCAGCTAAAACATGCATGGGAAACCCACAGTACGGTGCACCGTGTGACTGGCAAACGTTTTCAAATGCATCTCAGTTTTCGTCCCCTTTTACTCGGGTTCACCATTCCAGACCCTTTACGAACACTCTCCCCACTTGGAGAGTCAGTGCCTTTAACCTCCTGTTGGGCACAGTTTGCAATTTCTGCGCAAGATGAAACGGAATAGGGAGAACCAATGAGAGACTAGCTCTAGGTGTCTGCACGGGCAAATTTAACGCTCATTTCCCACCAGGAAGAGGAATTAACCAAAGGCTCAGCATGCCGTGCCGGAACCAGATTAGGGCCTGAGGCAATCCTGTGGGTTTGCGGCCAGCTCACAAGATAGCGAGTTGAAGAAAGGAGCTCAGGGGCACTGTAACTCACAAACCTGCACAGTTATAAATGACAGCTATCGTCCAAAAATATATTGAAGGAAGGCTGCGAAGACGACTTGTAAGCGGGACAGATTTGCAGGAAAACGATTTCAGGGGGTAGACGGGAATTGCATTTAAAGCATAGGAAAAGAGGCAGAACGTCGACAATGATGCTCTTGGCCAAAAAGGGCGTATGCGTTTTTTCCTGAATATATTCAGGAAAAAACGCATACGCCCTTTTTGGCCAACCAAGCAAGCATGTTAAAGAAATCTGCACTACAATGAAGTCTCACTGCCCCCCGGTCAAAAGGGCCATCTGAAAAATGTGTAAAATCCAAAAAGGCAGCACAGGCCATGGAGAACAGGGAGCCTTGTTATGCTGATGGGCGGGATGTAAATTGCCAACAGCCACTCTGGAGAAGTGTATGGTGTTTCCCGGAACACCGAAAAAACAAAGCTACGGAGCCTACGGCACTTCCACTTATGGTCCTATAGCTTAGGGAAATTAAAATCAAAAACACACAGCCACCCCAAAGTGTCGGACGGCTCTGTTTACAAGAACCTCGTCTACGGTACAAGTTAAATATCCCAGAATGTGAAAAATGGATAAAGAAGTTGTGGTACGTACGTACAATGGAATATCACTCAGCAATGAAATCTATGTCATCAGGCCCGTCGCGGCATAATGAGTGGATTCAGGTACGATGATTCTAAGTGAAATAAGTCACACAGAAAATGAAACATCATAAGATATCACTACTACACGGAATGTAAACTTGTCTACACATGAACTGAATTACAAAACAGAACAGGGTCTCAAATTTAGAAAACCAACTTATGCTTGCTTAAGGGGAAAGGTGAGTTGGGGTGCTGCATAAAACCAGAGATAGAAATTAACACAGATACCTTTCCATAAGCCAAATATGTAATAGTCAAGACCTACCCCTTGCTCAACGAAATGGACTAAACACCCCATATTCAACGCCTAGGAATACACCTGACTAGTAAGAATCTTCAAACCCATGGATTTATATGTCTCCGTAAGAGAATGAAGCGTGTGTACAGCGGCATGAATGCAGCAGAGAAAATCCGATAAATCCCATTATCAAAATGAATTACACAAACAAAACCCAAGGACAGTGAAATAGAGAGCAATTCTTAAATAATTCATTCAGGGCTTGTGATGCAACCTGGATTTACCACATCTACACCCAGAGCTGAGTGAGACATAAGGTTGGGCACTTCGGGCTGATAGCATTGGTGAGGTTCGATGAGCAAATGCAGACCCTTTGAAGTCATACAGCATGGTACCCATTCCATGGGTCCCAACTCTCCAAGTTTAAGGGATTCTTCCTTCAGCTAAAACATGCATGGGAAACCCACAGTATGGTGCACCGTGTGACTGGCAAACGTTTTCAAATGCATCTCAGTTTTCGTCCCCTTTAACTCGGGTTCACCATTCCAGACCCTTTACGAACACTCTCCCCACTTGGAGAGTCAGTGCCTTTAACCTCCTGTTGGGCACAGTTTGCAATTTCTGCGCAAGATGAAAAGGAATAGGGAGAACGAATGAGAGACTAACTCTAGGTGTCTGCACGGGCAAATTTAACGCTCATTTCCCACCAGGAAGAGGAATTAACCAAAGGCTCAGCATGCCGTGCCGGAACCAGATTAGGGCCTGAAGCAATCATGTGGGTTTGCCTCCAGCTCACAAGATAGCGCGTTGAAGAAAGGAGCTCAGGGGCACTGTAACTAACAAACCTGCAGAGTTATAAATGACAGCTATCGTCCAAAAATATATTGAAGGAAGGCTGAGAAGACGACGTGTAAGCGGGACAGATTTGCAGGAAAACGATTTCAGGGGGTAGACGGGAATTGCATTTAAAGCATAGGAAAAGAGGCAGAACATCGACAATGATGCTCTTGGCCAAAAAGGGCGTATGCGTTTTTTCCTGAATATATTCAGGAAAAAACGCATACGCCCTTTTTGGCCAACCAAGCAAGCATGTTAAAGAAATCTGCACTACAATGAAGTCTCACTGCCCCCCGGTCAAAAGGGCCATCTGAAAAAAGTGTAAAATCCAAAAAGGCAGCACAGGCCATGGAGAACAGGGAGCCTTGTTATGCTGATGGGCGGGATGTAAATTGCCAACAGCCACTCTGGAGAAGTGTATGGTGTTTCCCGGAACACCGAAAAAACAAAGCTACGGAGCCTACGGCACTTCCACTTATGGTCCTATAGCTTAGGGAAATTAAAATCAAAAACACACAGCCACCCCAAAGTGTCGGACGGCTCTGTTTACAAGAACCTCGTCTACGGTACAAGTTAATTATCCCAGAATGTGAAAAATGGATAAAGAAGTTGTGGTACATACGTACAATGGAATATCACTCAGCAATGAAATCTATGTCATCAGGCCCGTCGCGGCATAATGAGTGGATTCAGGTACAATGATTCTAAGTGAAATAAGTCACACAGAAAATGAAACATCATAAGATATCACTACTACACGGAATGTAAACTTGGCTACACATGAACTAAATTACAAAACAGAACAGGGTCTCAAATTTAGAAAACCAACTTATGATTGCTTAAGGGGAAAGGTGAGTTGGGGTGCTGCATAAAACCAGAGATAGAAATTAGCACAGATACCTTTCCATAAGCCAAATATGTAATAGTCAAGACCTACCCCTTGCTCAACGAAATGGACTAAACACCCCATATTCAACGCCTAGGAATACACCTGACTAGTAAGAATCTTCAAACCCATGGATTTATATGTCTCCGTAAGAGAATGAAGCGTGTGTACAGCGGCATGAATGCAGCAGAGAAAATCCGATAAATCCCATTATCAAAATGAATTACACAAACAAAACCCAAGGACAGTGAAATAGAGAGCAATTCTTAAATAATTCATTCAGGGTTGTGATGCAACCTGGATTTACCACATCTACACCCAGAGCTGAGTGAGACATAAGGTTGGGCACTTCGGGCTGATAGCATTGGTGAGGTTCGATGAGCAAATGCAGACCCTTTGAAGTCATACAGCATGGTACCCATTCCATGGGTCCCAACTCTCCAAGTTTAAGGGATTCTTCCTTCAGCTAAAACATGCATGGGAAACCCACAGTACGGTGCACCGTGTGACTGGCAAACGTTTTCAAATGCATCTCAGTTTTCGTCCCCTTTTACTCGGGTTCACCATTCCAGACCCTTTACGAACACTCTCCCCACTTGGAGAGTCAGTGCCTTTAACCTCCTGTTGGGCACAGTTTGCAATTTCTGCGCAAGATGAAACGGAATAGGGAGAACCAATGAGAGACTAGCTCTAGGTGTCTGCACGGGCAAATTTAACGCTCATTTCCCACCAGGAAGAGGAATTAACCAAAGGCTCAGCATGCCGTGCCGGAACCAGATTAGGGCCTGAGGCAATCCTGTGGGTTTGCGGCCAGCTCACAAGATAGCGAGTTGAAGAAAGGAGCTCAGGGGCACTGTAACTCACAAACCTGCAGAGTTATAAATGACAGCTATCGTCCAAAAATATATTGAAGGAAGGCTGCGAAGACGACTTGTAAGCGGGACAGATTTGCAGGAAAACGATTTCAGGGGGTAGACGGGAATTGCATTTAAAGCATAGGAAAAGAGGCAGAACGTCGACAATGATGCTCTTGGCCAAAAAGGGCGTATGCGTTTTTTCCTGAATATATTCAGGAAAAAACGCATACGCCCTTTTTGGCCAACCAAGCAAGCATGTTAAAGAA
The DNA here is from genome assembly GCF_059928025.1 of Delphinapterus leucas. Classification (NCBI taxonomy): domain Eukaryota; kingdom Metazoa; phylum Chordata; class Mammalia; order Artiodactyla; family Monodontidae; genus Delphinapterus; species Delphinapterus leucas. The sequence continues at coordinate 4,638,297 of NC_143134.1, forward strand.
ATCTGCACTACAATGAAGTCTCACTGCCCCCCGGTCAAAAGGGCCATCTGAAAAATGTGTAAAATCCAAAAAGGCAGCACAGGCCATGGAGAACAGGGAGCCTTGTTATGCTGATGGGCGGGATGTAAATTGCCAACAGCCACTCTGGAGAAGTGTATGGTGTTTCCCGGAACACCGAAAAAACAAAGCTACGGAGCCTACGGCACTTCCACTTATGGTCCTATAGCTTAGGGAAATTAAAATCAAAAACACACAGCCACCCCAAAGTGTCGGACGGCTCTGTTTACAAGAACCTCGTCTACGGTACAAGTTAAATATCCCAGAATGTGAAAAATGGATAAAGAAGTTGTGGTACGTACGTACAATGGAATATCACTCAGCAATGAAATCTATGTCATCAGGCCCGTCGCGGCATAATGAGTGGATTCAGGTACGATGATTCTAAGTGAAATAAGTCACACAGAAAATGAAACATCATAAGATATCACTAATACACGTAATATAAACTTGGCTACACATGAACTGAATTACAAAACAGAACAGGGTCTCAAATTTAGAAAACCAACTTATGCTTGCTTAAGGGGAAAGGTGAGTTGGGGTGCTGCATAAAACCAGAGATAGAAATTAGCACAGATACCTTTCCATAAGCCAAATATGTAATAGTCAAGACCTACCCCTTGCTCAACGAAATGGACTAAACACCCCATATTCAACGCCTAGGAATACACCTGACTAGTAAGAATCTTCAAACCCATGGATTTATATGTCTCCGTAAGAGAATGAAGCGTGTGTACAGCGGCATGAATGCAGCAGAGAAAATCCGATAAATCCCATTATCAAAATGAATTACACAAACAAAACCCAAGGACAGTGAAATAGAGAGCAATTCTTAAATAATTCATTCAGGGCTTGTGATGCAACCTGGATTTACCACATCTACACCCAGAGCTGAGTGAGACATAAGGTTGGGCCCTTCGGGCTGATAGCATTGGTGAGGTTCGATGAGCAAATGCAGACCCTTTGAAGTCATACAGCATGGTACCCATTCCATGGGTCCCAACTCTCCAAGTTTAAGGGATTCTTCCTTCAGCTAAAACATGCATGGGAAACCCACAGTACGGTGCACCGTGTGACTGGCAAACGTTTTCAAATGATTCTCAGTTTTCGTCCTCTTTTACTCGTGTTCACCATTCCAGACCCTTTACGAACACTCTCCCCACTTGGAGAGTCAGTGCCTTTAACCTCCTGTTGGGCACAGTTTGCAATTTCTGCGCAAGATGAAAAGGAATAGGGAGAACCAATGAGAGACTAGCTGTAGGTGTCTGCACGGGCAAATTTAACGCTCATTTCCCACCAGGAAGAGGAATTAACCAAAGGCTCAGCATGCCGTGCCGGAACCAGATTAGGGCCTGAGGCAATCCTGTGGGTTTGCGGCCAGCTCACAAGATAGCGAGTTGAAGAAATGAGCTCAGGGGCACTGTAACTCACAAACCTGCAGAGTTATAAATGACAGCTATCGTCCAAAAATATATTGAAGGAAGGCTGCGAAGACGACTTGTAAGCGGGACAGATTTGCAGGAAAACGATTTCAGGGGGTAGACGAGAATTGCATTTAAAGCATAGGAAAAGAGGCAGAACGTCGACAATGATGCTCTTGGCCAAAAAGTGCGTATGCGTTTTTTCCTGAATATATTCAGGAAAAAACGCATACGCCCTTTTTGGCCAACCAAGCAAGCATGTTAAAGAAATCTGCACTACAATGAAGTCTCACTGCCCCCCGGTCAAAAGGGCCATCTGAAAAAAGTGTAAAATCCAAAAAGGCAGCACAGGCCATGGAGAACAGGGAGCCTTGTTATGCTGATGGGCGGGATGTAAATTGCCAACAGCCACCCTGCAGAAGTGTATGGTGTTTCCCGGAACACAGAAAAAACAAAGCTATGGAGCCTACGGCACTTCCACTTATGGTCCTATAGCTTAGGGAAATTAAAATCAAAAACACACAGCCACCCAAAGTGTCGGACGGCGCTGTTTACAAGAACCTCGTCTACGGTACAAGTTAAATATCCCAGAATGTGAAAAATGGATAAAGAAGTTGTGGTACGTACGTACAATGGAATATCACTCAGCAATGAAATCTATGTCATCAGGCCCATCGCGGCATAATGAGTGGATTCAGGTACGATGATTCTATGTGAAATAAGTCACACAGAAAATGAAACATCATAAGATATCACTACTACACGGAATGTAAACTTGGCTACACATGAACTGAATTACAAAACAGAACAGGGTCTCAAATTTAGAAAACCAACTTATGCTTGCTTAAGGGGAAAGCTGAGTTGGGGTGCTGCATAAAACCAGAGATAGAAATTAGCACAGATACCTTTCCATAAGCCAAATATATAATAGTCAAGACCTACCCCTTGCTCAACGAAATGGACTAAACACCCCATATTCAACGCCTAGGAATACACCTGACTTGTAAAAATCTTCAAACCCATGGATTTATATGTCTCCGTAAGAGAATGAAGCGTGTGTACAGCGGCATGAATGCAGCAGAGAAAATCCGATAAATCCCATTATCAAAATAAATTGAAAAACAAAACACAATGACTGTGAAATAGAGAGCAATTCTTAAATAATACATTCAGGGCTTGTGATGCAACCTGGATTTACCTCATCTACACCCAGAGCTGAGTGAGACATAAGGTTGGACACTTCGGACTGATAGCATTGGTGAGGTTCGATGAGCAAATGAAGACCCTTTGAAGTCATACTGCATGGTACCCATTCCATGGGTCCCAACTCTCCAGGTTTAAGCGATTCTTCCTTCAGCTAAAACATGCATGGGAAACCCACAGTATGGTGCACCGTGTGACTGGCAAACGTTTTCAAATGCATCTCAGTTTTCGTCCCCTTTTACTCGGGTTCACCATTCCAGAACGTTTACTAACACTCTCCCCACTTGGAGAGTCAGTGCCTTTAACCTCCTGTTTGGCACAGTTTGCAATTTCTGCGCAAGATGAACAGGAATAGGGAGAACCAATGAGAGACTAGCAGTAAGTGTCTGCACGGGCAAATTTAATGCTCATTTCCCACCAGGAAGAGGAATTAACCAAAGGATCAGCATGCCGTGCCGGAAACAGATTAGGGCCTGAAGCAATCCTGCGGGTTTGCGCCCAGCTCACAAGTTGCGAGTTGAAGAAAGGAGCTCAGGGACACTGTAACTCATAAACATGCAGAGTTATAAATGACAGCTATCGTCCAAAAATATATTGAAGGAAGGCTGCGAAGACGACTAGTAAGCGGGGCAGAATTGCAGGAAAACAATTTCAGGGGGTAGACGGGAATTGCATTTAAAGCATAGGAAAAGAGGCAGAACGTCGACAATGATGCTCTTGGCCAAAAAGGGTGTATGCGTTTTTTCCTGAATTTATTCAGGAAATAAAGCATATGCGCTTTTTGGCCAACCAAGCTAGCATGTTAAAGAAATCTGCACTGCAATGAAGTCTCACTGCCCCCCGGTCAAAAGGGCCATCTGAAAAAAGTGTAAAATCCAGAAAGGCAGCACAGGCCATGGAGAACAGCGAGCCTTGTTATGCTGATGGGCGGGATGTAAATTGCCAACAGCCAGTCTGGAAAAATGTATGGTGTTTCCCGGAACATCTAAAAAACAAAGCAACGGAGCCTATGGCACTTCCCCTTATGGTCCTATAGCTTAGGAAAGTTAAAATCAAAAACACACAGCCACCCCAAAGTGTCGGACGGCTCTGTTTACAAGAACCTCGTCTACGGTACAAGTTAAATATCCCAGAATGTGAAAAATGGATAAAGAAGTTGTGGTACGTACGTACAATGGAATATCACTCAGCAATGAAATCTATGTCATCAGGCCCGTCGCGGCATAATGAGTGGATTCAGGTACGATGATTCTAAGTGAAATAAGTCACACAGAAAATGAAACATCATAAGATATCACTACTACACGGAATGTAAACTTGGCTACACATGAACTGAATTACAAAACAGAACAGGGTCTCAAATTTAGAAAACCAACTTATGCTTGCTTAAGGGGAAAGGTGAGTTGGGGTGCTGCATAAAACCAGAGATAGAAATTAGCACAGATACCTTCACATAAGCCAAATATGTAATAGTCAAGGCCTACCCTTTGCGCAATGAAATGGACTAAATACCCCATATTCAACGCCTAGGAATACACCTGACTGGTAAGAATCTTCAAACCCATGGATTTATATGTCTCCGTTAGGGAATGAAGCATGTGTACAGCAACATGAATGCAGCAGAGAAAATCCGATAAATCCCATTATCAAAATGAATTACAAAAACCAAACACAAGGACAGTGAAATAGAGAGCAATTCTTAAATAATTCATTCAGGCTTGTGATGCAACCTGGATTTACCACATCTACACCCAGAGCTGAGTGTGACATAAGGTTGGGCACTTCGGGCTGATAGCACTGGTGAGGTTCGATGAGCAAATGCAGACCCTTTGAAGACATACTGCATGGTACCCATTCCATGGGTCCCAAATCTCCAGTTATAAGGGATTCTTCCTTCAGCTCAAAACATGCATGGGAAACCCACAGTATGGTGCACCGTGTGACCGGCAAACGTTTTCAAATGCATCTCAGTTTTCCTCCCCTTTTACACGGGTTCACCATTCCAGACCCTTTACTCACACTCTCCCCACTTGGAGAGTCAGTGCCTTTAACCTCCTGTTGGGCACAGTTTGCAATTTCTGCGCAAGATGAACAGGAATAGGGAGAACCAATGAGAGACTAGCTGTAGGTTTCTGTACGGGCAAATTTAACGCTCATTTCCCACCAGGAAGAGGAATTAACCAAAGGCTCAGCATGCCCTGCTGGAACCAGATAAGGGCCTGAAGCAATCCTGCGGGTTTGCGGCCAGCTCACAAGTTAGCGAGATGAAGAAAGGAGCTCAGGGGCACTGTAACTCACAAACCTGCAGAGTTATAAATGACAGCTATCGTCCAAAAATATATTGAAGTATGTCTGCGAAGAGGACTTAGAATTTGGGCAGAAATTCAGGAAAACGATTTCAGGGGGTAGACTGGAATTGCACTTAAAGCCTAGGAAAAGACGGAGAACAGCGACAATGATGCACTTGGCCAAAAAGGGCGTATGCGTTTTTTCCTGAATATAATCAGGAAAAAACGCATACGCCCTTTTTGGCCAAACAAGCAAGCGTGTAAAGAAATCTGCACTAAAATGAAGTCTCTCTGCCCCCCGGTCAAAAGGGCCATCTGAAAAAAGTGTAAAATCCAGAAAGGCAGGACAGGCCATGGAGAAGAGGGAGCATTGTTATCCTGATGGTCGGCATGTGAATTGCCAACAGCCACTCTGGAGAAGTGTATGGTATTTCCTGAAACACATAAGAAACAAAGCAACACAGCCTATGGCACTTCCACTTATGGTCCTATAGCTTAGGGAAATTAAAATCAAAACCACACAGGCACCCCAAGGTTTGGAACGGCTCTGTTTACAAGAACCTCGTCTACGGTACAAGTTAAATATCCCAGAGGGCGAAAAATGGATAAAGAAGTTGTGGTTCTTACGTACAATGGAATATCACTCAGCAATGAAATCTATGTCATCAGGCCCGTAGCGGCATAATGAGTGGATTCAGGTACGATGATTCTACGTGCAATAGGTCACACAGAAAAAGAAACATCATAAGATATCACTAATACACGGAATGTAAACTTGGCTACACATGAAATGAATTACAAAACAGAACAGTGTCTCAAATTTAGAAAACCAACTTATGCTTGCTTTTTGGGAAAGGTGAGTTCGGGTGCTGCATAAAAACAGAGATTGAAATTCGCACTGATACCGTTCCATAAGACAAATATGTAATAGACAAGACCTACTGCTTGCTCAACGAAATGGGCTCAACACCCCATATTCAACGCCTAGGAATATACCTGCCTAGCAAGAATCTTAAAACCCATGGATTTATATGTGTCCATAAGAGAATCCAGCGTGTGTTCAGTGGCCTAAAGGCAACAGTGAAAATCCGATAAATCATATTATCAAAATAAATTTCAAAAACAGAACACAATGACAGTGAAATAGAGAGCAATTCTTAAATAATTCACTCAGGGCTTCTGATGCAACCTGGATTTACCACATGTACACCCAGTGCTGGGGAGACATAAGGCCGGACACTTCGCCCTGATAGTATTGTTGAGGTTCGGTGAGCAATTGCAGACCCTTTGAAGTCATACTGCATGGTACCCATTCCAAGGGTCCCAACTCTCCAGGTTTAAGAGATTCTTCCTTCCGCTACATCATGTATGGGAAACCCAGAGTATGGTCCACCATGTGATTGGGAAACGTTTTCAAATGCATCTCAGTTTTCGTCCCTTTATACCCGGGTTCACCATTCCAGATGCTTAACTAACACTCTCCCCACTTGGAGAGTCAGTGCCTTTAACCGCCTGTTTGTCACAGTTTGCAATTTCTGCGCAAGATGAACAGGAATAGGGAGAACCAATGAGAGACTAGCTGTAGGTGTCTGCACGGGCAATTTAATGCTCATTTCTCACCAGGAAGTGGAATTAACGAAAGGCTCAGAATGCCGTGCCAGAACCAGATTAGGGCCTGAAGCAATACTGCGGGTGTGCAGGCAGCTCACAAGATAGCGAGTTGAACAAAGGAGCTCAGGGGCACTGTAATTCACAAACCTGCAGAGTTATAAATGACAGCTATCGTCCAAAAATATATTGAAGGAAGGCTGCGAAGAGGACTTGAAAGCGGGGCAGAATTCCAGGAAAACGATTTCAGGAGGTAGACGGGAAATGCACTGAAAGCATAGGAGAAGAGGCAGAACCTCGACAATGATGCACTTGTTCAAAAAGTGCATATGCGTTTTTTCCAAGGCCCTACTTAAAGAGGGTAGGGGGCTCCCAGCATGCTTCAGTGGCCAACAGAGGGCCCACATCGCCAAGGTGACGTGAGCCAGCCAGGCAGGAGTGACCTCACATCAGAGGGCCCACCTCACAGAAGGGTAAGGGACCAAGCCATTATCAGACTCTCACCAGAGGGCCCACATCAGCAAGGGGCTGGGAACCAGGCAGGAGTGTCTTCACACCCGTGGGGCCACATCATCGCAAGTTGAGGTACCCAGCACATGTGGCCTCAAACCAGAGGACCCACATCTCCATGGGTCTCGGAGCGAGGCAGGCAGGATGAACCTCAAAACACGTGGCCCATTGTATAAAAAAGGTGAGGAATCCAGCAGTTGGAACATCCCAGCAGGCGGCCCAGAGCACCGAGGCTATGGGATCCAGGCAATGATGAACTCACAACAGAGGGCCCTCATCATGAAACTGTGAGCAACCTAGCCATTGTGACCTCAGAGCACAAGGCCCACATCCCCATGGGGAAGCGAACCAAGCAGGAGTGTCATCGCACCAGTGGGCACACATCAGAAAATGTGGGGAGCCCAGCAGTTAGGGCCTGATGCCAGAGGGCCCTCATCACCGAGGAGAGGAGGCTACCAGCAGGCTCCAACTGCTACAAGAGGGCCAACGTCGCCAATGCGGGGTGTGCCAGCCAGGCAGGAGTGACCTCAGAGCAGAGGGCCAACCTCAAAAAAGTGTGAGGAACCCAAAGAGGATTAGACTCTCACCAGAGGGCCCACATCACCAAGAGGATCAGAACCAGGCAGGACTGTCTTCACACCAGGGTGACCACATCATAGAAAGGTGAGGAACCCAGCACATGTGGCCTAAACCAGAAGACCCACATCTCCAAGGGGCTCGGAGTGAGGCATGCAGGAGTAGCCTCACAACACAGGGCCCATAGAATAAAAAAGCTGAGGAATCCTGCAGTGGGAACCTCCCAGCAGGCGGCCCAGAGCACCGAGTCTATGCGATCCAGGCTGCAGTGAACTCACAGCAGAGGGCCCATATCATGAAACTGTGAGCAACCCAGCCATTGGGACCTCACAGCAGAAGGCCCACATCCCCATGGGGTTGGGAACATGGCAAGAGTGTCCTCGCACCACTTAGCACGTATCAGAAAAAGTGGGTACCCAGCAGTTACGGCCTGACGCTAGAGAGCCCTCATCACCGAGGGGAGGTGGCTCCCAGCAGGCTCCAACTGCCACAAGAGGGCCGATGTCGCCAAGGCGGGGTGTGCCAGCCAGTCAGTAGTGACCTCACAGCAGAGGGCCCACCTCACAGAAGGGTGAGGAACCCAGCCAGGATCAGACTCTCACCAGAGGGCCCACATCACCAAGGGGATAGAAACCAGGCAGGAGTGTCCTCACACCAGCGGGGCCACATCATCGAAAGGTGAGGGACCCAGCACACGTGGCCTCAAACCAGAGGACACACATCACCAAGGGGCTGGGAGTGAGTCAGGCAGGAGGAGTCTCCAAACAGAGGGCCCATAGAAGAGAAAAGGTGAGGAATCCCGCAGTTGGAACCTCCCCGCAGGCGGCCAGGAGCAGCGAGGCTATGGGATCCAGGCCGGAGTGAACTCACACCAGAGGGCCCTCATCATGAAACTGAGCCACCCACCGTTGGGACCTCAGAGCAGAAGGCCCATATTCCCATGGGGTTGGAAACCTGGCAGGAGTGTACTCACACCACAGGGCGCACATCAGAAAATTTTGGGAGCCCAGGAGTTAGAGCCTGACGCCAGAGGGCCCTCATTACCGAGGGGAGGAGACTCCCAGCAGGCACCAACTCCCAACTGAGGGCCCACGTCGCCAAGGTGACGTGTGCCAGTCAGGCAGGAGTGACCTCACAGCAGAGGGCCTACCTCACAGAAGGGTGAGGAAACCAGCCAGGATAAGACTCTCACCAGAGAGCCCACATCACCAAGGGGACCGGAACAAGGCAGGAGTGTCCTCACACCAGTGTGGCCACATTATAGAAAGGTGACGAACCCAGCACATGTGGCCTAAACCAGAGGACCCACATTTCCAAGGTGCTCCGAGTGAGGCAGGCAGGAGTAGCCTAACAACACAGGGCCCACAGAATAAAAAATGTGAGGAATCCAGCAGTAGGAACCCCCCAGCAGGTGGCCCAGAGTACGGAGCCTATGTGATCCAGGCCACAGTGAACTCACAGCAGAGGGCTCACATCATGACACTGTGAGCAATCCAGCTGGTGGCACCTCAGAGCAGAAGGCCCACATCCCCATGGGGATGGGAACGTGGCAGGAGTGTACTCGCACGACAGGGCACATATCAGAAAATTTTGGGAGCCCATGAGTTAGGGCCTGAGGCCAGAGGGCCCTCATTACCGAGGGGAGGAGACTCCCAGCAGGCACCAACTCCCAACTGAGGACCCACATCGCCAAGGTGATGTGTGCCAGCCAGGCAGGAGTGACCTCACAGCAGAGGGCCCACCTCCCAGAAGGGTGAGGAATCCAGCCAGGATCAGACTCTCACCAGAGGGCCCCCATCACCAAGGGGATGGGAACCAGGCAGGAGTGTCCTCACACCAGTGGGGCCACATCAATAAAGGTGAGGAAACCGGCACATGTGGCCTCAAACCAGAGGACCCACATCACAAAGGGGCTGGGAGTGAGTCAGGAAGGAGGAGCATGAAAACACAGGACCCAAAGAATAAAAATGGTAAGGAATCCAGCAGTAGGAACCTCCCAGCAGGCGGCTCAGAGCACAGAGTCTATGGGATCTAGGCCTGAGTGAACTAACACCAGAGAGCCAACATCCTGAAACTGTGAACAACACAGGTGTTGGAACCATAGAGCAGAAGGCACATGGGGATGGGAACCTGGCAGGAGTGCCCTCACACCACTTAGCACGTATCAGAAAATGTGGGTAACCAGCAGTTAGGGCCTGATGCCAGAGGGTCTCATCACTGAGGGGAGGAGGCTCCCAGCGGGCTCCAACTGCCACCAGAGGGCCGACGTCGCCAAGGCGGGGTGTGTCAGCCAGGCAGGAGTGACCTCAGAGAAGAGGGCCCACCTCACAGAAGTGTGAGGAGCCCAACCAGGATCAGACTCTCACTGGAGGGCTCACATCACCAAGGGGATGGGAACCAGGCAGGAGTGTCCGCACACCAGTGGGGCCACATCTGCGAAAGGTGAGGAACCCAGCACATGTGGCCTCAAACCAGAGGACACACATCACCAAGGGGCTGGGAGTGAGGCAGGTGTCTGGAGGGGCACATTTAACTCTAATTTCCCACCAGGAAGAGGAATTAACCAAAGGCTCAGAGTGCCGTGCGGGACCCTGATTACGGCCTGAAGCAAACCTGCGGTTCTGTGGCCAGCTTTCAAGGAAACGAGTTAAGAAAGGAAACCACAGGCACTGTAATTCACAAACCTGCAGAGTTATAAATGACAGCTATTGGCAAAAATATATTGAAGTAAGTCTGCACAGAGGACTTGAAAACGAGGCAGAATTGCAGGAATCATATTTCAGGAGGTAGATTGGAATTGCATTTAAAGCATGTGAAAAGCGGCAGATCTTTGACAGTGATGCACTTGGACAAAAAGTGCGTATACATTTTTTCCTGAATATATTCAGGAAAAAACGCATATGCCCTTTGTGGCCAACCAAGAATTCGAGCAATGGAAATCCGCACTACAATGAACTCTCATTTCCCATTCGTCAAAAGAGCCATCTGAAAAAAGTGTAAAACCCAGAAACACAGGACAGGCCATGGAGAACAGGGAGCCTTGTTATGCTGATGGACGGATTGTAAATTGCCAACAGACACTCTGGTGATGTTTATAGTGTATGCTGAAACATCTAAAAAACAAAGCTACAGAGCCTAGGGCACTTCCACTTTTGGCCCTATAGCTTAGGAAAATTAAAATCAACAAGACACAGCCAACACAATATCCAGGGCTGCTGTGTTTACAAGAACCTTGAGTCCAGTACAAATTAAATATCCCAGAAAGAAAAAAATGGATAAAGGAGTTATCCTACTTACGTACAATGGAATATCACTCAGCAATGAAATCAATGTCATCAGGCCTGTAGCAGCAAATTGAGTGGATTTAAGTATGATGATTCTAAGAGAAATATGTCACACAGAGAAACATAATTATCATAAGATATCACAAATAGAGGGAGTGTAAACTTGGCTACACATAAACTGAATTACAAAACCGAGCAGAGTCTCACATTTAGATAAAAACTTATGCTTGCTTAACGGGAAAGTTGAGTTGGGGTGCTGTATAAAACCAGAGATTGAAATGAGCACACATACCGTTCCATAAGCCAAATATGTAATAGACAAGACCTACTCTTTGCTCAACGAAATAGACTAATCCATGGTGTATCACCTCACACCTGTTAGAATGGGCATCATCAGAAAATCTACAAACAACAAATGCTGGAAAGGGTGCGGAGATAAGGAAACCTCTTCCACTATTGTTGGGAATGTAAATTGATGCAGTCACTGTGGAGAACATTATGGAGTTTCTTATAAAACTAAGAATAGAATTACCATATAATACAGCAATCCCACTACTGGGCATATACCCAGACAAAACCATAAAACGAAAAGAGACATTCACCGCAATGTTCATTGCATCACTATTTACAATATCCAGGTAATGGAAGCAACCTAAATGCCCACAGACAGACGAATGCATAAAGATGAGGTACATATATAAAATGGAATATTACTAAGCCATAAAAAGGAATGAAATTGGGTCATTTGTAGAGACGTTGATGGATCTAGAGACTGTCATACAGAGTGAAGTAAGTCAGAAAGAGAAAAACAAATCCTGTATATAAATGCATATATGTGGAACCTAGAAAAGTTGTACAGATGAACCGTTTTGCAAGGCAGAAATAGAGCAACAGATGTAGACAACAAACGTATGGACACCAAGGGGGGAAAGCTGTTAGGGGGGTGGTGGTGGGAGGAGTTGAGAGATTGAGATTGGCATGTATACATTTCTATGTATAAAATAGGTAACCAAAAAGAACCTGCTGTATAAAAAAATAAAATAAAATTCAAAATTACAAAAAGTAAAACAGAAAAAATATTCTTCCCTTCACATACATGTATTTATATGAATAAATTATTTCTATGCTTATATCTGTAAATACAAAAAAGAGGAATAAAATCTACCTTGAACCAAAAACGAAAAAAAGAAAAAAAAACAGAACCCACCAGTTACACAGAGGAAAACCGTATCAGGGCCCTTGCTCCAGTTGTAAACAATTCTGAAGTTGGTCAGTGGTGGGGACTCATCTCCCATTCAGCCAGCATGCCCCACGCAACAAGCGTCCTCATTGCAAAGCTGGGGGCCCGTGCCGAGGCATCTGTGAGTAAACGTGGGCCGAGCCCCAGGCCAGCTGCTGCAGAAATGTTCCCACCCTTCCCAGGTAAAACACCTGAATATGTACAAGGACTTGAAAGCCTAGAGGAAGGGCCATGGAGCCACATGAGCGACAGCATGCCAGCCGACTGGGTGCCTGCAGGCCAGACAGGATGGTCCTGGCCCTGGGTGCTCTTCTGGAAGCTTTCCATTTCCCTGCCTGAGATACCCCTCCTGTCCCGGCCCCCACTGCTTTCTTACTTACTCACCTCTGCCCAGGGAGAAATTCCAGCGGCAGGTATGGGTGGCACATCCTCTTCTTTAGCAGGTGGCATCTTGGCAACTGCTGCAGAAAGTCCAGCAGAGCCCCACTCACACTGGGCAACCCACAAAGCCGTGGCCTCTCACTCCCTCCCACCAGTCCAGCCCCGAGACTGCTGACAGGGCAGAAAATGGCGTCAGGCACAGCTGCAGGTGCTCTTGCTGCCTGGAGCGGTGTTTATATTGATCTCAACCCAGGCACACCTGGGGAGGTCTGGCCGGCACGGTCGGGCTTCCCAGGCCAGCCAATAATCACCCCTCAGGGGCTCACAGTTGCAGAAACTGGAACTTGCTGAATCGGCCAGGTCCAAGGAACAGGTGTGGGCTCCTGAGAGTCAGGATAGACAAGGGGCTGCAGCTCTGGCTTGTTTTCTAATTATATTATCTGGCCCATGAGTGGGAGACAACTTCAAGAAAACCCTCTCCTAATGAGAGGAACCCAGGAGTCAGGGAGAGGAGGGGTGGGTGGTGGGTGGAGACAGAGACCTGGTGCCCCGGGTGCAGTGGAAGTCTCTGGAAGACCAGGTGGAGGGAGGCCACACAGAGTGATGCCCAGGGTCACAGACCTGTCGGAGCTGCTGTTTGTTAGTTCAAGTCCTGCTCTGAGGTGCTCTGTGTCAGATCTGAGTGACAGGTGAGCTGGGAGTGCTCTGCAATGAGGGCGATGTGCATGGCTCCTGTGTGCCCAGCCCTGCCACGGTACCTGAAAGGGTAGCTCTGTATCCTGGGAGGGGCCTGACCACGAGAGCCCCGTGAGCTGGGGTGGGGGTGGGGTACCTGCCCAGGTGAGCTCCATATCCTGGGATTGGCCTGACCTCGAGAGCCCCATGGGCTGCTGGAATCCTGGTAAAAGATGTCAGGACAGTCAGTGAAGCCACCGAGGATATACCTCCAGTAGTTCCTAAACCCTACACCCTGCTGGTCATTCTACTAACCACCAGGACATGGTATTCTGTATTAGTCTTCAATGAAGCCTTCTTTTGTATTCTATTAGTCCCAGAGTCACAAGAAATTTTGGCTTGTGAGTGGCAGGACTCAACATACAACTAAAACAATACTTCCGGGCCGTCTTGCCCCAAGGGTTCAAAAATTCCCACACCATCTTTGGGGAAAGCTCAGCTAAAGACCTAAAAGTTCTACCTCTGGAAAAGGAAACACTCCTTCAATATGCAGACGACATTCTGATCGCCAGCCCTACTAAGGAGACCTCTGAACTACCAAGCCAATAAAGGATACAAGTTGTCCAAGAAAAAGCTCAAATATCACAGACTATGGTGACCTGCGTGGGCTGCATTCTCACAGAAGGTCGGAGAAGCCCATCCCAGGAAAGGGAAGAAACAATTTACAGCCTTACCCATTTCTAAAACTAGAAGACAGCTTAGGGGTTCCTGGGGAGGCCAGGGTTTGCTGCTTCTGGATCCCTAACTACAGTCTACTAGCTGGGCCTCTATATGAAACACTGAAAGAAAAAGATGATGATCCTTTTGAATAGAATCCAGAAGTGGCCTTTCAAGAATGGAAAGAGCAGTCAATTCAGACCCTTGCCCTGGAACTCCCTAATTTAGCTAAACCCTTTGACCTTTACATTCCTAGTGAAATTTGAATGGCCATTGGAGTATTAGTGCAAAACCTGGGACCACTTGAAATGGAACAATGCAAGAATGCCATCCAGGTAGGATAAACTACGGTCACCAAGGGGCTTGGCCCACCGCCACATCTGGCCAAGATACTGGCAGTATCTGAAAACCTGGAAATCAGCAGCCCAAAAGGCCACCTCCCTCCTAAGGGAAAAGGACCCCACGTGGTGATCCTAACCCCCAACCATGCCCTGAAGTTGCAGGGTTTGCTCCGTGGGCACACTGACCTTGAGTGAGGAGGTCCTCCAACTCCAACCTCCAGAGAGATAACTGGGGCAAAGGGGCACCATGACGACTCGTGTGACCATCACTTGACCTGGAGTTTCTCTCATAAAACAACAAGAGTGTGTCCCAAAAGAGTAGACTACTGCTTGCAGGACTTACTGCACCCAGAGGGGAGGTAATAATCTTGGCAGGGGAACAGTATATCACGCTGTCACCATAGAAAAGCCTACAGACACTGTGATGATGGTGGCCAATAAGACCGGCTGGACTCCTGTTTACTTCAAAAGGCTGTTGACTCAGTGGCCATCATGGTCCTTCATCACCACTGACCCTGGACTGTCTGGGAGTTGAGCAGTCAGGGTGCTGACACCTGGTGCTGTTTTTACGTTAATTCAGGGGTCTAACTGAAGAAAGCACAGACTACTGGTCAGAGCATCTAGGCTGGCAGAAACGGTCAGCCTAAGGTGGCCGAACAAATGTGGGGCGGGGTGAAACTGGACCTCACAGCGTCACTGCACATCTCCTTCCTGGACCCTTAAATGTCATTAGAATCTATAACACTACCAATACTTGTGCTCAGGCGGAGGAGCAGGGAGGCAGGAGGCCTGCGGACAAACAACGTCACCTGGAGGCTGCTGGGGAGAAGTTCAGACCCTATCCCACAGGTATGAGGGCTCCTAACTCAGCACTCAGCAGTTACAGATGAAGGGTCTGCACCCTCAGCACTCTAAGAATGAGGAAGGGGACAAAATGCAGAAGAGGGGTTTGTCCCAGGCAAAGCCCCTTAAAAATCCCTGGGAGATAAAAATAGAATCTGGGCAATAAAATAAAGTCTAACCTTTTTTATCCTTTGTGCTTTGTCTAATTTCACGTGCTCCTAGGGTCCCGCATACAGAGGTTCAACAGCCGGCACTTCAGACCAGATTTCCTAGTGCAGAATGGCTGGGTCGACACTTCAGCTCCTGGAGCACAGTGCAGACTCCGCGATATAGAGC
Organism: Delphinapterus leucas; assembly: GCF_059928025.1. Classification (NCBI taxonomy): domain Eukaryota; kingdom Metazoa; phylum Chordata; class Mammalia; order Artiodactyla; family Monodontidae; genus Delphinapterus; species Delphinapterus leucas. The sequence continues at coordinate 4,653,777 of NC_143134.1, forward strand.
CTGAGCTGCAGCCAACCGGGCCCTCGAGAGCTCCGCCCCCTCCCTCCCACTGACTCTGACAGGATCTCTACACAGCAGCCCAGCCCACAGCCCACGGGGTAGCACATGCTCTCACCTCTGCATTCTCTGATCAAAATATAAAGTTTCCTTTGCTTCTGAACCAAACTCAGTCTCGATCTGTTGGCTCCAATGACACTGGGCAGGGGGACACTTGTTGGGGTCCACTCTGGAGGATCAGTAACAGAAATTGAGAACATTGTAACTTCAATGAACAGATGTGTGAGCCAAACTGTAATTAACATAGAACAGTGTATAAGGCTCGGGTAAAATAAGATGTTTCTAACACTTCCATTTGATATTTCCATCACTTTATTATAAGCAAGTTCAGTGAAAGGTTTGTCTTATTTGTCAGGTCAATACTAGAGAAACGAAGTGATTTCTTTCCAAGGATGTACATCTAATAATTTTGGTTAAAGCTTCAATCTTGTTTTAAATGCTTTTCCATTGAAAATGATACCTCTCTTTCAGCTCCCCCATTTCTGAGAAGTATAAAATCTTATAATTTATTATTACCAAAGGGGAAAGGTGGGAGGAGGGATAAATTAACAGTTTGGGATTAACACATACACACTGCTATGTATAAAATCGATCATCAACAAGGAACTACTGTACAGCACAGGGAACTACACTCAATATTTTGCAATAACCTATAAGGGGAAATAATCTGAAAAAAGAATAGATATTTTTATTGACATCATCTATTAATGACAGTTACAATGGAACCTAACGGAAGCCGGTGGTGAGTGCTTCTGACCCTGAAGACTTCAATCATCTAAAGTTTGGACTCTGCCTACTTCCCAAGGCCCTTAATGAACATATGTGTAGCCGTAGCTTAAAAAATTCCCCAGTTTGGGTTGTGGAGAGACAGTGATTTTGAAAAAGCCCTGGTGTTCTCCTCACATGAATGGGACACTTCCTACAGCTAAAATATGCCTGTCACACACAGAAGATGGTATACCGTCTGATCGGGAAGAGTTTGGAAAAGGCATCTCATCTCCTCATCTCCTGGTGCTCGGGTTCACCCCTCCAGCGTCTTTACGAACAGTCTTCCCACTTGGAGATGTCAGCACTGTCAACATCCTGTTGCATACAGTTTGGAATTTGTCCAGAGAATGAAGCAGAAGGAGGAGGAACAATGAGAGACAAGTCCTAGGTGTTCGGACAGGCACATGTCACTCTAATTTCCAATCAGGAAGACGAATTGACTAAAAGCTAGGGTTGCCCATGGAAACAGAATAGGGCTTGAGGAAATCCCGCTGCTTTGTGGCCAGTTCCCATAAACACAAGTTGAAAAATGGAACTCAGGGCCGCTAAAATTCACGAAACTGCAGAGTTGAAAATATCTCTCACTGAAAAATGTCTTGAGGAAAGTCAGAGAAAAGGACTTGTAAGCAACGGAGAATGGCAGGAAAGGGATTGGAAGAGGTAGAAAGGACTCGCCATTAAGCACAAGAAAAGGGGCTGAACATTGCCAACATTGCAGTTGGCCAAAAAGGGTGTATGCATCTTTTTCTGTATATATTCAAGAAAACGGCATACACTTTTTTAGCCAACCAAACAGGTGCGCACTGGAAATCAGTACTACAAAACATATCACTTCGCATCAGTCAGAAGAGCCTTCCTCATAAAGTGTAAACACCAGAAATGCAGGACAGGGCAAGGAGAAAAGGGAGCCCTGTGAGGCTTATAGTGGAAATGTATATTGCCAATGGTCACTCTTGAGAAGTGTATTGTGTTTACTAAAGCATCTAAAAAATGAGCTACAGAGCACAGGGCACTTGCACTCATGGACGTATATCTTGGGAAAGACAAAAATGGAGAGGACACAGGCACCCCAATGTTTACCGCCTCTCTGTTTAAAAGATCCTCGACTAGGATATAATTTATATGTCTCTGGAGGGAAAAAATGGATAGAGGTGTGGCACTTATGTAGAGTGGAATATTACTCAGCCTGAAAATCAGTGAAATATGGCCAGTTGTAACAACCCCAGAGTAGTTACGTATGATCATTCAAAGTCACATAATTCAAAAAGAAAAAGACATACGATATTACTAATACATGGAATGTAAACGTGGCTACAAAGTACCTGAATTACAAAACAGAATGGGGTCTCAAATTTAGAAGACCAACTTATGTTTGCTTAAGGAAAAAGGAGAGTTGGGGAGCTGCATAAAACCAGAGATTGAAATTAGCACAGATACCGTTCGATAAGCCAAATATGTAATAGAAAAAACCTACTCCCTGGTCAACGAAATGGACTCAACACGCCATATTCAACACCTACGAATACACCTGACTAGAAAGAATCTTCAAACTCATGGATTTATATGTGTCCGTAAGAGAATCAAGCGTGAGTACAGCGGCATGAACACAGCAGTGAAAATGCGATAAATCCCATTATGAAAATAAATTACAAAAACAAAACACAATGAGAGTGAAATAGAGAGCAATTCTTAAATAATTCATTCAGGGCTTGTGATGCAACCTGGATTTACCACATCTACACCCAGAGCTGAGTGAGACATAAGGTTGGGCACTTCGGGCTGATAGCATTGTTGAGGTTCGATGAGCAAATGCAGACCCTTTGAAGTCATACAGCATGGTACCCATTCCATGGGTCCCAACTCTCCAGGATTAAGGGATTCTTTCTTCAGCTAAAACATGCATGGGAAACCCACAGTATGGTGCACCGTGTGACCAGGAAAGGTTTTCAAATGCATCTCAGTTTTCGTCCCCTTTTACTCGGGTTCACCATTCCAGAACGTTTACTAACACTCTCCCCACTTGGAGAGTCAGTGCCTTTAACCTCCTGTTTGGCACAGTGTGCAATTTCTGCGCAAGATGATCAGGAATAGGGAGAACCAATGAGAGACTAGCAGTAAGTGCCTGCACGGGCAAATTTAATGCTCATTTCCCACCAGGAAGAGGAATTTACCAAAGGATCAGCATGCCGTGCCGGAACCAGATTAGGGCCTGAATCAATCCGGCGGGTTTGCGCCCAGCTCACAAGTTGCGAGTTGAAGAAAGGAGCTCAGGGGCACTGTAACTCACAAACATGCAGAGTTATAAATGACAGCTATCGTCCAAAAATATATTGAAGGAAGGCTGCGAAGACGACTTGTAAGTGGGGCAGAATTGCAGGAAAACGATTTCAGGGGGTAGACGAGAATTGCATTTAAAGCATAGGAAAAGAGGCAGAACGTCGACAATGATGCTCTTGGCCAAAAAGGGTGTATGCGTTTTTTCCTGAATTTATTGAGGAAAAAAAGCATATGCGCTTTTTGGCCAACCAAGCAAGCATGTTAAAGAAATCTGCACTACAATGAAGTCTCACTGCCCCCCGGTCAAAAGGGACATGTGAAACAAGTGTAAAATCCACAAAGACAGGACAGGCCAAGGAGAACAGGGAGCCTTGTTATGCTGATGGTCGGGATGTAAATTGCCAACAGCCACTCTGGAGAAGTGTATGGTGTTTCCTGAAACCCCTGAAAAACAAAGCAACGGAGCCTACGGCACTTCCACTTATGGTCCTATAGCTTAGGGAAATTAAAATCAAAAACACACAGCCACCCCAAAGTGTCGGACGGCTCTGTTTACAAGAACCTCTTCTACGGTACAAGTTAAATATCCCAGAATGTGAAAAATGGATAAAGAAGTTGTGGTACGTACGTACAATGGAATATCACTCAGCAATGAAAGCTATGTCATCAGGCCCTTCGCGGCATAATGAGTGGATTCAGGTACGATGATTCTAAGTGAAATAAGTCACACAGAAAATGAAACATCATAAGATATCACTAATACACGGAATGTAAACTTTGCTACACATGAACTGAATTATAAAACAGAACAGGGTCTCAAATTTAGAAAACCAACTTATGCTTGCTTAAGGGGAAAGGTGAGTTGGGGTGCTGCATAAAACCAGAGATAGAAATTAGCACAGATACCTTTCCATAAGCCAAATATGTAATAGCCCAGACCTACCCCTTGCTCAACGAAATGGACTAAACACCCCATATTCAACGCCTAGTAATACACCTGACTAGTAAGAATCTTCAAACCCATGGATTTATATGTCTCCGTAAGAGAATGAAGCGTGTGTACAGCGGCATGAACGCAGCAGAGAAAATCCGATAAATCCCATTATCAAAATGAATTACACAAACAAAACCCAAGGACAGTGAAATAGAGAGCAATTCTTAAATAATTCATTCAGGGCTTGTGATGCAACCTGGATTTACCACATCTACACCCAGAGCTGAGTGAGACATAAGGTTGGGCACTTCGGGCTGATAGCATTGGTGAGGTTCGATGAGCAAATGCAGACCCTTTGAAGTCATACTGCATGGTACCCATTCCATGGTTCCCACCTCTCCAGATTTAAGGGATTCTTCCTTCAGCTAAAACATGCATGGGAAACCCACAGTATGGTGCACCGTGTGACCGACAAACGTTTTCAAATGCATCTCAGTTTTCGTCCCCTTTTACTCGGGTTCACCATTCCAGACCCTTTACGAACACTCTCCCCACTTGGAGAGTCAGTGCCTTTAACCTCCTGTTGGGCACAGTTTGCAATTTCTGCGCAAGATGAAAAGGAATAGGGAGAACGAATGAGAGACTAGCTCTAGGTGTCTGCACGGGCAAATTAATGCTCATTTCCCACCAGGAAGAGGAATTAACCAAAGGCTCAGCATGCCGTGCCGGAACCAGATTAGGGCCTGAAGCAATCCTGTGGGTTTGCGGCCAGCTCACAAGATAGCGAGTTGAAGAAAGGAGCTCAGGGGCACTGTAACTCACAAACCTGCAGAGTTATAAATGACAGCTATCGTCCAAAAATATATTGAAGGAAGGCTGCGAAGACGACTTGTAAGCGGGACACATTTGCAGGAAAACGATTTCAGGGGGTAGACGGGAATTGCATTTAAAGCATAGGAAAAGAGGCAGAACGTCGACAATGATGCTCTTGGCCAAAAAGGGCGTATGCGTTTTTTCCTGAATATATTCAGGAAAAAACGCATACGCCCTTTTTGGCCAACCAAGCAAGCATGTTAAAGAAATCTGCACTACAATGAAGTCTCACTGCCCCCCGGTCAAAAGGGCCATCTGAAAAAAGTGTAAAATCCAGAAAGGCAGCACAGGCCATGGAGAACAGGGAGCCTTGTTATGCTGATGGGCGGGATGTAAATTGCCAACAGCCACTCTGGAGAAGTGTATGGTGTTTCCCGGAACACCGAAAAAACAAAGCTACGGAGCCTACGGCACTTCCACTTATGGTCCTATAGCTTAGGGAAATTAAAATCAAAAACACACAGCCACCCCAAAGTGTCGGACGGCTCTGTTTACAAGAACCTCGTCTACGGTACAAGTTAAATATCCCAGAATGTGAAAAATGGATAAAGAATTTGTGGTACGTACGTACAATGGAATATCACTCAGCAATGAAATCTATGTCATCAGGCCCGTCGCGGCATAATGAGTGGATTCAGGTACGATGATTCTAAGTGAAATAAGTCACACAGAAAATGAAACATCATAAGATATCACTACTACACGGAATGTAAACTTGGCTACACATGAACTGAATTACAAAACAGAACAGGGTCTCAAATTTAGAAAACCAACTTATGCTTGCTTAAGGGGAAAGGTGAGTTGCGGTGCTGCATAAAACCAGAGATAGAAATTAGCACAGATACCTTTCCTTAAGCCAAATATGTAATAGTCAAGACCTACCCCTTGCTCAACGAAATGGACTAAACACTCCATATTCAACGCCTAGGAATACACCTGACTAGTAAGAATCTTCAAACCCATGGATTTATATGTCTCCGTAAGAGAATGAAGTGTGTGTACAGCGGCATGAATGCAGCAGAGAAAATCCGATAAATCCCATTATCAAAATGAATTACACAAACAAAACCCAAGGACAGTGAAATAGAGAGCAATTCTTAAATAATTCATTCAGGGCTTGTGATGCAACCTGGATTTACAACATCTACACCCAGAGCTGAGTGAGACATAAGGTTGGGCACTTCGGGCTGATAGAATTGGTGAGGTTCGATGAGCAAATGCAGACCCTTTGAAGTCATACAGCATGGTACCCATTCCATGGGTCCCAACTCTCCAAGTTTAAGGGATTCTTCCTTTAGCTAAAACATGCATGGGAAACCCACAGTATGGTGCACCGTGTGACTGGCAAACGTTTTCAAATGCATCTCAGTTTTCGTCCCCTTTTACTCGGGTTCACAATTCCAGACCCTTTACGAACACTCTCCCCACTTGGAGAGTCAGTGCCTTTAACTTCCTGTTGGGCACAGTTTGCAATTTCTGCGCAAGATGAAAAGGAATAGGGAGAACCAATGAGAGACTAGCTCTAGGTGTCTGCACGGGCAAATTTAACGCTCATTTCCCACCAGGAAGAGGAATTAACCAAACGCTCAGCATGCCGGGCCGGAACCAGATTAGGGCCTGAGGCAATCCTGTGGGTTTGCGGCCAGCTCACAAGATAGCAAGTTGAAGAAATGAGCTCAGGGGCACTGTAACTCACAAACCTGCAGAGTTATAAATGACAGCTATCGTCCAAAAATATATTGAAGGAAGGCTGCGAAGACGACTTGTAAGCGGGACACATTTGCAGGAAAACGATTTCAGGGGGTAGACGGGAATTGCATTTAAGGCATAGGAAAAGAGGCAGAACGTCGACAATGATGCTCTTGGCCAAAAAGGGCGTATGCGTTTTTTCCTGAATATATTCAGGAAAAAACGCATACGCACTTTTTGGCCAACCAAGCAAGCATGTTAAAGAAATCTGCACTACAATGAAGTCTCACTGCCCCCCGGTCAAAAGGGCCATCTGAAAAAAGTGTAAAATCCAGAAAGGCAGCACAGGCCATGGAGAACAGGGAGCCTTGTTATGCTGATGGGCGGGATGTAAATTGCCAACAGCCAGTCTGGAAAAATGTATGGTGTTTCCCGGAACATCTAAAAAACAAAGCAACGGAGCCTACAGCAATTCCCCTTATGGTCCTATAGCTTAGGAAAATTAAAATCAAAAACACACAGCCACCCAAAAGTCTCCGGCGGCTCTGTTTACAAGAACCTCGTCTACGGTACCAGTTAAATATCCCAGAATGTGAAAAATGGATAAAGAAGTTGTGGTACGTACGTACAATGGAATATCACTCAGCAATGAAATCTATGTCATCAGGCCTGTCACGGCATAATGAGTGGATTCAGGTACGATGATTCTAAGTGAAATAAGTCACACAGAAAATGAAACATCATAAGATATCACTAATACACGGAATGTAAACTTGGCTACACATGAACTGAATTACAAAACAGAACAGGGTCTCAAATTTAGAAAACCAACTTATGCTTGCTTAAGGGGAAAGGTGAGTTGGGGTGCTGCATAAAACCAGAGATAGAAATTAGCACAGATACCTTTCCTTAAGCCAAATATGTAATACTCAGGACCTATCCCTTGCTCAACGAAATGGACTAAACACCCCATATTCAATGCCTAGGAATACACCTGACTAGTAAGAATCTTCAAACCCATGGATTTATATGTCTCCATAAGAGAATCAAGCGTGTGTACAGCTGCATGAAGGCAGCAGAGAAAATCCGATAAATCCTATTATCAAAATGAATTACAAAAACAAAACACAATGACAGTGAAATAGAGAGCAATTCCTAAATAATTCATTCAGGGCTTGTGATGCAACCTGGATTTACCTCATCTACACCCAGAGCTGAGTGAGACATAAAGTTGGACACTTCGGGCTGATAGCATTGGTGAGGTTCGATGAGCAAATGCAGACCATTTGAAGTCATACTGCATGGTACCCATTCCATGGGTCCCAACTCTCCAGGTTTAAGGGATTCTTCCTTCAGCTAAAACATGCATGGGAAACCCACAGTATGGTGCACCGTGTGACCGGGAAACGTTTTCAAATGCATCTCAGTTTTCGTCCCCTTTAACTCGGGTTCACAATTCCAGACCTTTTACTAACACTCTCCCCACTTGGAGAGTCAGTGCCTTTAACCTGCTGTTTGGCACAGTTTGCAATTTCTGCGCAAGATGAACAGGAATAGGGAGAACCAATGAGAGACTAGCTGTAGGTGTCTGCACGGGCAAATTTAACGCTCATTTCCCACCAGGAAGAGGAATTAACCAAACGCTCAGCATGCCGTGCCGGAACCAGATTAGGGCCTGAAGCAATCCTGCGGGTTTGCGGCCAGCTCAAAAGAAAGCGATTTGAAGAAAGGAGCTCAGGGGCACTGTAATTCACAAACCTGCAGAGTTATAAATGACAGCTATCGTCCAAAAATATATTGAAGGAAGGCTGCGAAGAGGACTTGAAAGCGGGGCAAAATTGCAGGAAAACGATTTCAGGGGTTAGATTGGAATTGCATTTAAAGCATAGGAAAAGAGGCAGAACGTCGACAATGATGCACTTGGCCAAAAAGAGCGTATGCGTTTTTTCCTGAATATATTCAGGAAAAAACGCATACGCTCTTTTTGGCCAACCAAGCAACCATGTTAAAGAAATCTGCACTACAATGAAGTCTCACTGCCCCCCGGTCAAAAGGGCCATCTGAAAAAAGTGTAAAATCCAGAAATGCAGCACAGGCCATGGAGAACAGGGAGCCTTGTTATGCTGATGGGTGGGATGTAAATTGCCAACAGCCACTCTGGAGAAGTGTATGGTGTTTCCTGAAACACCTAAAAAACAAAGCAACGGAGCCTACGGCACTTCCACTTATGGTCCTATAGCTTAGGGAAATTAAAATCAAAAACACACAGCCACGCCAAAGTTTCAGACGGCTCTGTTTACAAGAACCTCGTCTACGGTACAAGTTAAATATCCCAGAAAGCGAAAAATGGATAAAGAAGTTGTGGTACGTACGTACAATGGAATATCACTCACCAATGAAGTCTATGTCATCTGGCCCGTCGTGGCATAATGAGTGGATTCAGGTACGATGATTCTAAGTGAAATAAGTCACACAGAAAATGAAACATCATAATATATCACTAATACACCGAATGTAATCTTGGCTACACATGAACTGAATTACAAAACAGAACAGGGTCTCAAATATAGAAAACCAACTTATGCTTGCTTAAGGGGAAAGGTGAGTTGGGGTGCTGCATAAAACCAGAGATAGAAATTAGCACAGATACCTTTCCATAAGCCAAATATGTAATAGTCAAGACCTACCCCTTGCTCAACGAAATGGACGAAACACCCCATATTCAATGCCTAGGAATACACCTGACTAGTAAGAATCTTCAAACCCATGGATTTATATGTCTCCGTAAGAGAATGAAGCGTGTGTAGAGCGGCATGAATGCAGCAGAGAAAATCCGATAAATCCCATTAACAAAATGAATTACACAAACAAAACCCAAGGACAGTGAAATAGAGAGCAATTCTTATATAATTCATTCAGGGCTTGTGATGCAACCTGGATTTACCACATCTACACCCAGAGCTGAGTGAGACATAAGGTTGGGCACTTCGGGCTGATAGCATTGGTGAGGTTCGATGAGCAAATGCAGACCCTGTGAAGTCATACAGCATGGTACCCATTCCATGGGTCCCAACTCTCCAAGTTTAAGGGATTCTTCCTTCAGCTAAAACATGCATGGGAAACTCACAGTATGCTGCACCGTGTGACTGGCAAACGTTTTCAAATGATTCTCAGTTTTCGTCCCCTTTTACTCGGGTTCACCATTCCAGACCCTTTATGAACACTCTCCCCACTTGGAGAGTCAGTGCCTTTAACCTCCTGTTGGGCACAGTTTGCAATTTCTGCGCAAGATGAAAAGGAATAGGGAGAACGAATGAGAGACTAGCTCTAGGTGTCTGCACGGGGAAATTTAACGCTCATTTCCCACCAGGAAGAGGCATTAACCAAAGGCTCAGCATGCCGTGCCGGAACCAGATTAGGGCCTGAGGCAATCCTGTGGGTTTGCGGCCAGCTCACAAGATAGCGAGTTGAAGAAATGAGCTCAGGGGCACTGTAACTCACAAACCTGCAGAGTTATAAATGACAGCTATCGTCCAAAAATATATTGAAGGAAGGCTGCGAAGACGACTTGTAAGTGGGGCAGAATTGCAGGAAAACTATTTCAGGGGGTAGACGGGAATTGCATTTAAAGCATAGGAAAAGAGGCAGAACGTCGACAATGATGCTCTTGGCCAAAAAGGGCGTATGCGTTTTTTCCTGAATATATTCAGGAAAAAACGCATACGCCCTTTTTGGCCAACGAAGCAAGCATGTTAAAGAAATCTGCACTACAATGAAGTCTCACTGCCCCCCGGTCAAAAGGGCCATCTGAAAAAAGTGTAAAATCCAGAAAGGCAGCACAGGCCATGGAGAACAGGGAGCCTTGTTATGCTGATGGGCGGGATGTAAATTGCCAACAGCCACCCTGGAGAAGTGTATGGTGTTTCCCGGAACACCGAAAAAACAAAGCTACGGAGCCTACGGCACTTCCACTTATGGTCCTATAGCTTAGGGAAATTAAAATCAAAAACACACAGCCACCCCAAAGTGTCGGACGGCTCTGTTTACAAGAACCTCGTCTACGGTACAAGTTAAATATCCCAGAATGTGAAAAATGGATAAAGAAGTTGTGGTACGTACGTACAATGGAATATCACTCAGCAATGAAATCTATGTCATCAGGCCCGTCGCGGCATAATGAGTGGATTCAGGTACGATGATTCTAAGTGAAATAAGTCACACAGAAAATGAAACATCATAAGATATCACTACTACACGGAATGTAAATTTGGCTACACATGAACTGAATTACAAAACAGAACAGGGTCTCAAATTTAGAAAACCAACTTATGCTTGCTTAAGGGGAAAGGTGAGTTGGGGTGCTGCATAAAACCAGAGATTGAAATTAGCACAGATACCTTTCCATAAGCCAAATATGTAATAGTCAAGTCCTACCACTTGCTCAACGAAATGGACTAAACACCCCATATTCAACGCCTAGGAATACACCTGACTAGTAAGAATCTTCAAACCCATGGATTTATATGTCTCCGTAAGAGAATGAAACGTGTGTACAGCGGCATGAATGCAGCAGAGAAAATCCGATAAATCCCATTATCAAAATGAATTACACAAACAAAACCCAAGGACAGTGAAATAGAGAGCAATTCTTAAATAATTCATTCAGGGCTTGTGATGCAACCTGGATTTACCACATCTACACCCAGAGCTGAGTGAGACATAAGGTTGGGCACTTCGGGCTGATAGCATTGGTGAGGTTCGATGAGCAAATGCAGACCCTTTGAAGTCATACAGCATGGTACCCATTCCATGGGTCCCAACTCTCCAAGTTTAAGGGATTCTTCCTTCAGCTAAAACATGCATGGGAAACCCACAGTATGGTGCACCGTGTGACTGGCAAACGTTTTCAAATGCATCTCAGTTTTCGTCCCCTTTTACTCGGGTTCACCATTCCAGACCCTTTACGAACACTCTCCCCACTTGGAGAGTCAGTGCCTTTAACCTCCTGTTAGGCACAGTTTGCAATTTCTGCGCAAGATTAACAGGAATAGGGAGAACAAATGAGAGACTAGCTGTAGGTGTCTGCACGGGCAAATTTAATGCTCATTTCGCACCAGGAAGAGGAATTAACCAAAGGCTCAACATGCCGTGCCTGAAACAGATTAGGGCCTGACAATCGTGCGGGTTTGCAGCCAGCTCACAAGATAGCGAGTTGAAGAAATGAGCTCAGGGGCACTGTAACTCACAAACCTGCAGAGTAATAAATGACAGCTATCGTCCAAAAATATATTGAAGGAAGGATGCGAAGATGACTTGAAAGTGGGGCAGAATTGCAGGAAAACGATTTCAGGGGGTAGACGGGAATTGCATTTAAAGCATAGGAAAAGAGGCAGAACGTCGACAATGATGCTCTTGGCCAAAAAGGGCGTATGCGTTTTTTCCTGAATATATTCAGGAAAAAACGCATACGCCCTTTTTGGCCAACCAAGCAAGCATGTTAAAGAAATCTGCACTACAATGAAGTCTCACTGCCCCCCAGTCAAAAGGGCCATCTGAAAAAAGTGTAAAATCCAGAAAGGCAGCACAGGCCATGGAGAACAGCGAGCCTTGTCATGCTGATAGGCGGGATGTAAATTGCCAACAGCCACTCTGGAGAAGTGTATGGTGTTTCCCGGAACATCTAAAAAACAAAGCAACGGAGCCTACGGCACTTCCCCTTATGGTCCTATAGCTTAGGAAAATTAAAATCAAAACACACAGCCACCCTAAAGTCTCGGGCGGCTCTGTTCACAAGAACCTCGTCTACGGTACAAGTTAAATATCCCAGAATGTGAAAAATGGATAAAGAAGTTGTGGTACGTACGTACAGTGGAATATCACACAGCAATGAAATCTATGTCATCAGGCCCGTCGCGGCATAATGAGTGGATTCAGGTACGATGATTCTAAGTGAAATAAGTCACACAGAAAATGAAACATGATAAGATATCACTAATACACGGAATGAAAACTTGGCTACACATGAACTGAATTACAAAACAGAACAGGGTCTCAAATTTAGAAAACCAACTTATGCTTGCTTAAGGGGAAAGGTGAGTTGGGGTGCTGCATAAAACCAGAGATAGAAATTAGCACAGATACCTTTCCATAAGCCAAATATGTAATAGTCAAGACCTACCCCTTGCTCAACGAAATGGACTAAACACCCCATATTCAACGCCTAGGAATACACCTGACTAGTAAGAATCTTCAAACCCATGGATTTATATGTCTCCGTAAGAGAATGAAGCGTGTGTACAGCGGCATGAATGCAGCAGAGAAAATCCGATAAATCCCATTATCAAAATGAATTACACAAACAAAACCCAAGGACAGTGAAATAGAGAGCAATTCTTAAATAATTCATTCAGGGCTTGTGATGCAACCTGGATTTACCACATGTACACCCAGAGCTGAGTGAGACATAAGGTTGGGCACTTCGGGCTGATAGCATTGGTGAGGTTCGATGAGCAAATGCAGACCCTTTGAAGTCATACAGCATGGTACCCATTCCATGGGTCCCAAATCTCCAAGTTTAAGGGATTCTTCCTTCAGCTAAAACATGCATGGGAAACCCACAGTATGGTGCACCGTGTGACTGGCAAACGTTTTCAAATGCATCTCAGTTTTCGTCCCCTTTTACTCGGGTTCACCATTCCAGACACTTTACGAACACTCTCCCCACTTGGAGAGTCAGTGCCTTTAACCTCCTGTTAGGCACAGTTTGCAATTTCTGCGCAAGATGAACAGGAATAGGGAGAACCAATGAGAGACTAGCTGTAGGTGTCTGCAGGGGCAAATTTAACGCTCATTTCCCACCAGGAATTGGAATTAACCAAAGGCTCAGCATGCCGTGCCGGAACAAGTTTAGGGCCTGAAGCAATCCTGCGGGTTTGCGGCCAGCTCACAAGAAAGCGATTTTAAGAAAGGAGCTCAGGGGCACTGTAATTCACAAACCTGCAGAGTTATAAATGACAGCTATCGTCCAAAAATATATTGAAGGAAGGCTGCGAAGAGGACTTGAAAGCGGGGCAGAATTGCAGGAAAACGATTTCAGGGGGTAGACTGGAATTGCATTTAAAGCATAGGAAAAGAGGCAGAACGTCGACAATGATGCACTTGGCCAAAAAGAGCGTATGCGTTTTTTCCTGAATATATTCAGGAAAAAACGCATACGCCCTTTTTGGCCAACCAAGCAAGCATGTTAAAGAAATCTGCAATACAATGAAGTCTCACTGCCCCCCGGTCAAAAGGGCCATGTGAAAAAAGTGTAAAATCCAGAAATGCAGCACAGGCCATGGAGAACAGGGAGCCTTGTTATGCTCATGGGTGGGATGTAAATTGCCAACAGCCACTCTGGAGAAGTGTATGGTGTTTCCTGAAAAACCTAAAAAACAAAGCAACGGAGCCTACGGCACTTCCACTTATGGTCCTATAGCTTAGGGAAATTAAAATCAAAAACACACAGCCACGCCAATGTTTCAGATGGCTCTGTTTGCAAGAACCTCGTCTACGGTACAAGTTAAATATCCCAGAAAGCGAAAAATGAAGAAAGAAGTTGTGGTACGTACGTACAATGGAATATCAGTCACCAATGAAATCTATGTCATCTGGCCCGTCGTGGCATAATGAGTGGATTCAGGTACGATGATTCTAAGTGAAAAAAGTCACACAGAAAATGAAACATCATAAGATATCACTAATACACCGAATGTAATCTTGGCTACACATGAACTGAATTACAAAACAGAACAGGGTCTCAAATTTAGAAAACCAACTAATGTTTGCTTAAGGGGAAAGGTGAGTTGGGGTGCTGCATAAAACGAGAGATAGAAATTAGCACAGATACCATTCCATACGTCAAATATGTAATAGTCAAGACCTACCCCTTGCTCAACGAAATGGGCTAAACACCCTATATTCAAAGCCTAGGAATACACCTGACTACTAAGACTCTTCAAACCCATGGATTTACATGTCTCCATAAGAGAATCAAGCGTGTGTACAGCTGCATGAAGGCAGCAGAGAAAATCCGATAAATCCTATTATCAAAATGAATTACAAAAACAAAACACAATGACAGTGAAATAGAGAGCAATTCTTAAATTATTCATTCAGGGCTTGTGATGCAACCTGGATTTACCTCATCTAAACCCAGAGCTGAGTGAGACATAAGGTTGGACCCTTCGGGCTGATAGCATTGGTGAGGTTCGATGAGCAAATGCAGACCTTTTGAAGTCATAATACATGGTACACATTCCATGGGTCCCAACTCTCCAGGTTTAAGCGATTCTTCCTTCAGCTAAACCATGCATGGGAAACCCACAGTATGGTGCACCATGTGACCGGGAAACGTTATCAAATGCATCTCAGTTTTTGTCCTCTTTTACTCGGGTTCACAATTCCAGACCCTTTACTATCACTCTCCCCACTTGGAGAGTCAGTGCCTTTAACCTCCTGTTTCGCACACTTTGCAATTTCTGCGCAAGATGAACAGGAATAGGGAGAACCAATGAGTGACTAGCTGTAGGTGTCTGCAGGGGCTAATTTAACGCTCATTTCCAACCAGGAAGAGGATTTAACCAAACGCTCAGCATGCCGGGCCGGAACAAGATTAAGGTCTGAAGCAATCCTACGGGTTTGCGGACAGCTCACAAGAAAGCGATTTGAAGAAAGGAGCTCAGGGGCACTGTAATTCACAAACCTGCAGAGTTATAAATGACAGCTATGGTCCAAAAATATATTGAAGGAAGGCTGCGAAGAGGACTTGAAAACGGGGCAGAATTTCAGGAAAACGATTTCAGGGGGTAGACTGGAATTGCATTTAAAGCATAGGAAAAGAGGCAGAACGTCGACAATGATGCACTTGGCCAAAAAGGGCGTATGCGTTTTTTCCTGAATATATTCAGGAAAAAACGCATACGCCCTTTTTGGCCAACCAAGCAAGCATGTTAAAGAAATCTGCACTACAATGAAGTCTCATGCCCCCCGGTAAAAACGGCCATCTGAAAAAAGTGTAACATCCAGAAATGCAGCACAGGCCATGGAGAACAGGGAGCCTTGTTATGCTGATGGGTGGGATGTAAATTGCCAACAGCCACTCTGCAGAAGTGTATGGTGTTTCCTGAAACACCTAAAAAACAAAGCAACAGAGCCTACGGCACTTCCACTTATGGTCCTATAGCTTAGGGAAATTAAAATAAAAAACACACAGCCACCCCAAAGTTTCAGACGGCTCTGTTTACAAGAACCTCGTCTACGGTACAAGTTAAATATCCCAGAAAGCGAAAAATGGATAAAGAAGTTGTGGTACGTACGTACAATGGAATATCACTCACCAATGAAATCTATGTCATCTGGCCCGTCGTGGCATAATGAGTGGATTCAGGTACGATGATTCTAAGAGAAATAAGTCACACAGAAAATGAAACATCATAAGATATCACTAATACACCGAATGTAATCTTGGCTACACATGAACTGAATTACAAAACAGAACAGGGTCTCAAATTTAGAAAACCAACTTATGTTTGCTTAAGGGGAAAGGTGAGTTGGGGTGCTGCATAAAACCAGAGATAGAAATTAGCACAGATACTATTCCATACGTCATATATGTAATAGTCAAGGGGGCTTCCCTGGTGGCGCACTGGTTGAGAGACCGCCTGCCGATGCAGGGGACGCGGGTTCGTGCCCCTGTCCGAGAGGATCCCACATGCCGTGGAGCTACTGGTCCCGTCAGTCATGGCTGTTGACCCTGTGCGTCCGGAGCCTGTGCTCCGCAAGGGGAGAGGCTACAACACTGAGAGGCCCGCGTACAGCAAAAAAAAAAAAAAAATATGTAATAGTCAAGACCTACCCCTTGCTCAACGAAATGGGCTAAACACCCTATATTCAACGCCTAGGAATACACCTGACTAGTAAGAAGCTTCAAACCCATGGATTTATATGTCTCCATAAGAGAATCAAGCGTGTGTACAGCTGCATGAATGCAGCAGAGAAAATCCGGGAAATCCTATTATCAAAATGAATTACAAAAACAAAACACAATGACAGTGAAATAGAGAGCAATTCTTAAATAATTCATTCAGGGCTTGTGATGCAACCTGGATTTACCTCATCTACACCCAGAGCTGAGTGAGACATAAAGTTGGACACTTCGGGCTGATAGCATTGGTGAAGTTCGATGAGCAAATGCAGACCATTTGAAGTCATAATGCATGGTACCCATTCCATGGGTCCCAACTCTCCAGGTTTAAGCGATTCTTCCTTCAGCTAAAACATGAATGGGAAGCCCACAGTATGGTGCACCGTGTGACCGGGAAACATTTTCAAATGCATCTCAGTTTTTGTCCCCGTTTACTCGGGTTCAGATTCCAGACCCTTTACAAACACTCTCCCCACTTGGAGAGTCAGTGCCTTTAACCTGCTGTTTGGCACAGTTTGCAATTTCTGCGCAAGAGGAATAGGAATAGGAAGAACCAATGAGAGACTAGCTGTAGGTTTCTGCACGGGCAAATTTAACGCTCATTTCCAACCAGGATGAGGAATTAACCAAACGCTCAGCATGCCGTGCCGGAACCAGATTAGGGCCTGAAGCAATCCTGCGGGTTTGCGGCCAGCTCAAAAGAAAGCGATTTGAAGAAAGGAGCTCAGGGGCACTGTAATTCACAAACCTGCAGAGTTATAAATGACAGCTATCGTCCAAAAATATATTGAAGGAAGGCTGCGAAGAGGACTTGAAAGCGGGGCAAAATTGCAGGAAAACGATTTCAGGGGTTAGACTGGAATTGCATTTAAAGCATAGGAAAAGAGGCAGAACGTCGACAATGATGCACTTGCCCAAAAAGGGCGTATGCGTTTTTTCCGGAATATACGCATACGCACTTTTTGGCCAACCAAGCAAGCATGTTAAAGAAATCTGCACTACAATGAAGTCTCACTGCCCCCCGGTCAAAAGGGCCATCTGAAAAAAGTGTAAAATCCAGAAAGGCAGCACAGGCCATGGAGAACAGGGAGCCTTGTTATGCTCATGGGTGGGATATAAATTGCCAACAGCCACTCTGGAGAAGTGTATGGTGTTTCCTGAAACACCTAAAAAACAAAGCAACGGAGCCTACGGCACTTCCACTTATGGTCCTATAGCTTAGGGAAATTAAAATAAAAAACACACAGCCACCCCAAAGTTTCAGACGGCTCTGTTTACAAGAACCTCGTCTACGGTACAAGTTAAATATCCCAGAAAGCGAAAAATGGATAAAGAAGTTGTGGTACGTACGTACAATGGAATATCACTCACCAATGAAATCTATGTCATCTGGCCCGTCGTGGCATAATGAGTGGATTCAGGTACGATGATTCTAAGAGAAATAAGTCACACAGAAAATGAAACATCATAAGTTATCTCTAATACACCGAATGTAATCTTGGCTACACATGAACTGAATTACAAAACAGAACAGGGTCTCAAATTTAGAAAACCAACTTATGTTTGCTTAAGGGGAAAGGTGAGTTGGGGTGCTGCATAAAACCAGAGATAGAAATTAGCACAGATACCATTCCATACGTCAAATATGTAATAGTCAAGACCTACACCTTGCTCAACGAAATGGGCTAAACACCCTATATTCAACGCCTAGGAATACACCTGACTAGTAAGAATCTTCAAACCCATGGATTTATATGTCTCCATAAGAGAATCAAGCGTGTGTACAGCTGCATGAAGGTAGCAGAGAAAATCCGATAAATCCTATTATCAAAATGAATTACAAAAACAAAACACAATGACAGTGAAATAGAGAGCAATTCTTAAATAATTCATTCAGGGCTTGTGATGCAACCTGGATTTACCTCATCTACACCCAGAGCTGAGTGAGACATAAAGTTGGACACTTCGGGCTGATAGCATTGGTGAGGTTCGAAGAGCAAATGCAGACCATTTGAAGTCATACTGCATGGTACCCATTCCATGGGTCCCAACTCTCCAGGTTTAAGCGATTCTTCCTTCAGCTAAAACATGCATGGGAAACCCACAGTATGGTGAACCGTGTAACCGGGAAACGTTTTCAAATGCATCTCAGTTTTCGTCCCCTTTTACTCGGGTTCACAATTCCAGACCCTTTACTAACACTCTACCCACTTGGAGAGTCAGTGCCTTTAATCTGCTGTTTGGCACAGTTTGCAATTTCTGCGCAAGATGAACAGGAATAGGGAGAACAAATGAGAGACTAGCTGTAGGTGTCTGCACGGGCAAATTTAACGCTCATTTCCCACCAGGAAGAGGAATTAACCAAACGCTCACCATGCCGTGCCGGAACCAGATTAGGGCCTGAAGCAACCCTGCGAGTTTGCGGCCAGCTCACAAGAAAGCGATTTGAAGAAAGGAGCTCCGGGGCACTCTAATTCACAAACCTGCAGAGTTATAAATGACAGCTATCGTCCAAAAATATATTGAAGGAAGCCTGCGAAGAGGACTTGAAAGCGGGGCAGAATTGCAGGAAAACGATTTCAGGGGGTAGACTGGAATTGCATTTAAAGCATAGGAAAAGAGGCAGAACGTCGACAATGATGCACTTGGCCAAAAAGGGCGTATGCGTTTTTTCCTGAATATATTCAGGAAAAAACGCATACGCCCTTTTTGGCCAACCAAGCAAGCATGTTAAAGAAATCTGCACTACAATGAAGTCTCACTGCCCCCCGGTCAAAAGGGCCATCTGAAAAAAGTGTAAAATCCAGAAAGGCAGCACAGGCCATGGAGAACAGGGAGCCTTGTTATGCTGATGGGTGGGATGTAAATTGCCAACAGCCACTCTGGAGAAGTGTATGGTGTTTCCTGAAACACCTAAAAAACAAAGCAACAGAGCCTACGGCACTTCCACTTATGGTCCTATAGCTTAGGGAAATTAAAATAAAAAACACACAGCCAAGCCAAAGTTTCAGATGGCTCTGTTTACAAGAACCTCTTCTACGGTACAAGTTAAATATCCCAGAAAGCGAAAAATGGATAAAGAAGTTGTGGTACGTACGTACAATGGAATATCAGTCACCAAGGAAAGCTATGTCATCTGGCCCGTCCTGGCGTAATGAGTGGATTCAGGTACGATGATTCTAAGTGAAATAAGTCACACAGAAAATGAAACATCATAAGATATCACTAACACACCGAATGTAATCTTGGCTACACATGAACTGAATTACAAAACAGAACAGGGTCTCAAATTTAGAAAACCAACTTATGTTTGCTTAAGGGGAAAGGTGAGTTGGGGTGCTGCATAAAACCAGAGATAGAAATTAGCACAGATACCATTCCATACGTCAAATATGTAATAGTCAAGACCTACCGCTTGCTCAACGAAATGGGCTAAACACCCTATATTCAACGCCTAGGAATACACCTGACTAGTAAGAATCTTCAAACCCATGGATTTATATGTCTCCATAAGAGAACCAAGCATGTGTACAGCTGCATGAAGGCAGCAGAGAAAATCCGATAAATCCTATTATCAAAATGAATTACAAAAACAAAACACAATGACAGTGAAATAGAGAACAATTCTTAAATAATTCATTCAGGGCTTGTGATGCAACCTGGATTTACCTCATCTACACCCAGAGCTGAGTGAGACATAAGGTTGGACACTTCGGGGTGATACCACTGGTGAGGTTCGATGAGCAAATGCAGACCATTTGAAGTCATACTGCATGGTACCCATTCCATGGGTCCCAACTCTCCAGGTTTAAGCGATTCTTCCTTCAGCTAAAGCATGCATGGGAAGCCCACAGTATGGTGCACCGTGTGACCAGGAAACGTTTTCAAAGGCATCTCAATTTTCGTCCCCTTTTACTCGGGTTCACAATTCCAGACCCTTTTCTAACACTCTCCAGACTTGGAGAGTCAGTGCCTTTAACCTCCTGTTTGGCACAGTTTGCAATTTCTGCACAAGATGAACAGGAATAGGGAGAACCAATGAGAGACTAGCTGTAGGTGTCTGCACGGGCAAATTTAACGCACATTTCCCACCAGAAAGACGAATTAACCAAAGGCTCAGCATGACGTGCCGGAACAAGATTAGGGCCTGAAGCAATCCTGCGGGTTTGCGGCCAGCTCACAAGAAAGCGATTTGAAGAAAGGAGCTCAGGGGCACTGTAATTCACAAACCTTCAGAGTTATAAATGACAGCTATCGTCCAAAAATATATTGAAGGAAGGCTGCGAAGAGGACTTGAAAGCGGGGCAGAATTGCAGGAAAACGATTTCAGGGGGTAGACTGGAATTGCATTTAAAGCATAGGAAAAGAGGCAGGACGTCGACAATGATGCACTTGGCCAAAAAGGGCGTATGCGTTTTTTCCTGAATATATTCAGGAAAAAACGCATACGCACTTTTTGGCCAACCAAGCAAGCATGTTAAAGAAATCTGCACTACAATGAAGTCTCACTGCCCCCCGGTCAAAAGGGCCATGTGAAAAAAGTGTAAAATCCAGAAATGCAGCACAGGCCATGGAGAACAGGGAGCCTTGTTATGCTGATGGGTGGGATGTAAATTGCCAACAGCCACTCTGGAGAAGTGTATGGTGTTTCCTGAAACACCTAAAAAACAAAGCAACGGAGCCTACGGCACTTCCACTTATGGTCCTATAGCTTAGGGAAATTAAAATCAAAAACACACAGCCACGCCAAAGTTTCAGACGGCTCTGTTTACAAGAACCTCGTCTGCGGTACAAGTTAAATATCCCAGAACGCGAAAAATGGATAAAGAAGTTGTGGTACGTACGTACAATGGAATATCAGTCACCAAGGAAATCTATGTCATCTGGCCCGTCGTGGCATAATGAGTGGATTCAGGTACGATGATTCTAAGTGAAATAAGTCACACAGAAAATGAAACATCATAAGTTATCTCTAATACACCGAATGTAATCTTGGCTACTCATGAACTGAATTACAAAACAGAACAGGGTCTCAAATTTAGAAAACCAACTTATGCTTGCTTAAGGGGAAAGGTGAGTTGGGGTGCTGCATAAAACCAGAGATAGAAATTAGCACAGATACCATTCCATACGTCAAATATGTAATAGTCAAGACCTACCCCTTGCTCAACGAAATGGGCTAAACACCCTATATTCAACGCCTAGGAATACACCTGACTAGTAAGAATCTTCAAACCCATGGATTTATATGTCTCCATAAGAGAATCAAGCGTGTGTACAGCTGCATAAATGCAGCAGAGAAAATCCGATAAATCCTATTATCAAAATGAATTACAAAAACAAAACACAATGACAGTGAAATAGAGAGCAATTCTTAAATAATTCATTCAGGGCTTGTGATGCAACCTGGATTTACCTCATCTACACCCAGAGCTGAGTGAGACATAAAGTTGGACACTTCGGGCTGATAGCATTGGTGAGGTTCGATGAGCAAATGCAGACCATTTGAAGTCATACTGCATGGTACCCATTCCATGGGTCCCAACTCTCCAGGTTTAAGCGATGCTTCCTTCAGCTAAAACATGCATGGGTAACCCACAGTATGGTGCACCGTGTGACCGGGAAACGTTTTCAAATGCATCTCAGTTTTCGTCCCCTTTTACTCGAGTTCACAATTCCAGACACTTTACAAACACTCTCCCCACTTGGAGAGTCAGTGCCTTTAACCTGCTGTTTGGCACAGTTTGCAATTTCTGCGCAAGATGAACAGGAATAGGGAGAAACAATGAGAGACTAGCTGTAGTTGTCTGCACGGGCAAAATTAACGCTCATTTCAAACCAGGAAGAGGAATTAACCAAACGCTCAGCATGCCGTGCCGGAACCAGATTAGGGCCTGAAGCAATCCTGCGGGTTTGCGGCCAGCTCACAAGAAAGCGATTTGAAGAAAGGAGCTCAGGGGCACTGTAATTCACAAACCTGCAGAGTTATAAATGACAGCTATCGTCCAAAAATATATTGAAGGAAGGCTGCGAAGAGGACTTGAAAGCGGGGCAGAATTTCAGGAAAACGATTACAGGGGGTAGACTGGAATTGCATTTAAAGCATAGGAAAAGAGGCAGAACGTCGACAATGATGCACTTGGCCAAAAAGGGCGTATGCGTTTTTTCCTGAATATATTCAGGAAAAAACGCATACGCCCTTTTTGGCCAACCAAGCAAGCATGTTAAAGAAATCTGCACTACAATGAAGTCTCACTGCCCCCCGGTCAAAAGGGCCATCTGAAAAAAGTGTAAAATCCAGAAATGCAGCACACGCCATGGAGAACAGGGAGCCTTGTTATGCTGATGGGTGGGATGTAAATTGCCAACAGCCACTCTGCAGAAGTGTATGGTGTTTCCTGAAACACCTAAAAAACAAAGCAACGGAGCCTACGGCACTTCCACTTATGGTCCTATAGCTTAGGGAAATTAAAATAAAAAACACACAGCCACCCCAAAGTTTCAGACGGCTCTGTTTACAAGAACCTCTTCTACGATACAAGTTAAATATCCCAGAAAGCGAAAAATGGATAAAGAATTTGTGGTACGTACGTACAATGGAATATCACTCACCAATGAAATCTATGTCATCTGGCCCGTCGTGGCATAATGAGTGGATTCAGGTACGATGATTCTAAGAGAAATAAGTCACACAGAAAATGAAACATCATAAGATATCACTAATACACCGAATGTAATCTTGGCTACACATGAACTGAATTACAAAACAGAACAGGGTCTCAATTTAGAAAACCAACTTATGTTTGCTTAAGGGGAAAGGTGAGTTGGGGTGCTGCATAAAACCAGAGATAGAAATTAGCACAGATACTATTCCATACGTCATATATGTAATAGTCAAGGGGGCTTCCCTGGTGGCGCACTGGTTGAGAGACCGCCTGCCGATGCAGGGGACGCGGGTTCGTGCCCCGGTCCGAGAGGATCCCACATGCCGTGGAGCTACCTGTCCCGTCAGTCATGGCTGTTGAGCCTGCGCGTCCGGAGCCTGTGCTCCGCAACGGGAGAGGCTACAACACTGAGAGGCCCGCGTACAGCAAAAAAAAAAAAAAAAAATATGTAATAGTCAAGACCTACCCCTTGCTCAACGAAATGGGCTAAACACCCTATATTCAACGCCTAGGAATACACCTGACTAGTAAGAAGCTTCAAACCCATGGATTTATATGTCTCCATAAGAGAATCAAGCGTGTGTACAGCTGCATGAATGCAGCAGAGAAAATCCGATAAATCCTATTATCAAAATGAATTACAAAAACAAAACACAATGACAGTGAAATAGAGAGCAATTCTTAAATAATTCATTCAGGGCTTGTGATGCAACCTGGATTTACCTCATCTACACCCAGAGCTGAGTGAGACATAAAGTTGGACACTTCGGGCTGATAGCATTGGTGAAGTTCGATGAGCAAATGCAGACCATTTGAAGTCATACTGCATGGTACCCATTCCATGGGTCCCAACTCTCCAGGTTTAAGCGATTCTTCCTTCAGCTAAAACATGCATGGGAAGCCCACAGTATGGTGCACCGTGTGACCGGGAAACATTTTCAAATGCATCTCAGTTTTTGTCCCCGTTTACTCGGGTTCAGAATTCCAGACCCTTTACAAACACTCTCCCCACTTGGAGAGTCAGTGCCTTTAACCTGCTGTTTGGCACAGTTTGCAATTTCTGCGCAAGAGGAATAGGAATAGGAAGAACCAATGAGAGACTAGCTGTAGGTTTCTGCACGGGCAAATTTAACGCTCATTTCCAACCAGGAAGAGGAATTAACCAAACGCTCAGCATGCCGTGCCGGAACCAGATTAGGGCCTGAAGCAATCCTGCGGGTTTGCGGCCAGCTCAAAAGAAAGCGATTTGAAGAAAGGAGCTCAGGGGCACTGTAATTCACAAACCTGCAGAGCTATAAATGACAGCTATCGTCCAAAAATATATTGAAGGAAGGCTGCGAAGAGGACTTGAAAGCGGGGCAAAATTGCAGGAAAACGATTTCAGGGGTTAGACTGGAATTGCATTTAAAGCATAGGAAAAGAAGCAGAACGTCGACAATGATGCACTTGGCCAAAAAGGGCGTATGCGTTTTTTCCGGAATATACACATACGCCCTTTTTGGCCAACCAAGCAAGCATGTTAAAGAAATCTGCACTACAATGAAGTCTCTCTGCCCCCCGGTCAAAAGGGCCATCTGAAAAAAGTGTAAAATCCAGAAAGGCAGCACAGGCCATGGAGAACAGGGAGCCTTGTTATGCTCATGGGTGGGATATAAATTGCCAACAGCCACTCTGGAGAAGTGTATGGTGTTTCCTGAAACACCTAAGAAACAAAGCAACGGAGCCTACGGCACTTCCACTTATGGTCCTATAGCTTAGGGAAATTAAAATAAAAAACACACAGCCACCCCAAAGTTTCAGACGGCTCTGTTTACAAGAACCTCTTCTACGATACAAGTTAAATATCCCAGAAAGCGAAAAATGGATAAAGAATTTGTGGTACGTACGTACAATGGAATATCACTCACCAATGAAATCTATGTCATCTGGCCCGTCGTGGCATAATGAGTGGATTCAGGTACGATGATTCTAAGAGAAATAAGTCACACAGAAAATGAAACATCATAAGATATCACTAATACACCGAATGTAATCTTGGCTACACATGAACTGAATTACAAAACAGAACAGGGTCTCAATTTAGAAAACCAACTTATGTTTGCTTAAGGGGAAAGGTGAGTTGGGGTGCTGCATAAAACCAGAGATAGAAATTAGCACAGATACTATTCCATACGTCATATATGTAATAGTCAAGGGGGCTTCCCTGGTGGCGCACTGGTTGAGAGACCGCCTGCCGATGCAGGGGACGCGGGTTCGTGCCCGGTCCGAGAGGATCCCACATGCCGTGGAGCTACCTGTCCCGTCAGTCATGGCTGTTGAGCCTGCGCGTCCGGAGCCTGTGCTCCGCAACGGGAGAGGCTACAACACTGAGAGGCCCGCGTACAGCAAAAAAAAAAAAAAAAATATGTAATAGTCAAGACCTACCCCTTGCTCAACGAAATGGGCTAAACACCCTATATTCAACGCCTAGGAATACACCTGACTAGTAAGAAGCTTCAAACCCATGGATTTATATGTCTCCATAAGAGAATCAAGCGTGTGTACAGCTGCATGAATGCAGCAGAGAAAATCCGATAAATCCTATTATCAAAATGAATTACAAAAACAAAACACAATGACAGTGAAATAGAGAGCAATTCTTAAATAATTCATTCAGGGCTTGTGATGCAACCTGGATTTACCTCATCTACACCCAGAGCTGAGTGAGACATAAAGTTGGACACTTCGGGCTGATAGCATTGGTGAAGTTCGATGAGCAAATGCAGACCATTTGAAGTCATACTGCATGGTACCCATTCCATGGGTCCCAACTCTCCAGGTTTAAGCGATTCTTCCTTCAGCTAAAACATGCATGGGAAGCCCACAGTATGGTGCACCGTGTGACCGGGAAACATTTTCAAATGCATCTCAGTTTTTGTCCCCGTTTACTCGGGTTCAGAATTCCAGACCCTTTACAAACACTCTCCCCACTTGGAGAGTCAGTGCCTTTAACCTGCTGTTTGGCACAGTTTGCAATTTCTGCGCAAGAGGAATAGGAATAGGAAGAACCAATGAGAGACTAGCTGTAGGTTTCTGCACGGGCAAATTTAACGCTCATTTCCAACCAGGAAGAGGAATTAACCAAACGCTCAGAATGCCGTGCCGGAACCAGATTAGGGCCTGAAGCAATCCTGCGGGTTTGCGGCCAGCTCAAAAGAAAGCGATTTGAAGAAAGGAGCTCAGGGGCACTGTAATTCACAAACCTGCAGAGCTATAAATGACAGCTATCGTCCAAAAATATATTGAAGGAAGGCTGCGAAGAGGACTTGAAAGCGGGGCAAAATTGCAGGAAAACGATTTCAGGGGTTAGACTGGAATTGCATTTAAAGCATAGGAAAAGAAGCAGAACGTCGACAATGATGCACTTGGCCAAAAAGGGCGTATGCGTTTTTTCCGGAATATACTAATACGCCCTTTTTGGCCAAACAAGCAAGCATGTTAAAGAAATCTGCACTACAATGAAGTCTCTCTGCCCCCCGGTCAAAAGGGCCATCTGAAAAAAGTGTAAAATCCAGAAAGGCAGCACAGGCCATGGAGAACAGGGAGCCTTGTTATGCTCATGGGTGGGATATAAATTGCCAACAGCCACTCTGGAGAAGTGTATGGTGTTTCCTGAAACACCTAAGAAACAAAGCAACGGAGCCTATGGCACTTCCACTTATGGTCCTATAGCTTAGGGAAATTAAAATAAAAAACACACAGCCACCCCAAAGTTTCAGACGGCTCTGTTTACAAGAACCTCGTCTACGGTACAAGTTAAATATCCCAGAAAGCGCAAAATGGATAAAGAAGTTGTGGTACGTACGTACAATGGAATATCACTCACCAATGAAATCTATGTCATCTGGCCCGTCGTGGCATAATGAGTGGATTCAGGTACGATGATTCTAAGAGAAATAAGTCACACAGAAAATGAAACATCATAAGTTATCTCTAATACACCGAATGTAATCTTGGCTACACATGAACTGAATTACAAAACAGAACAGGGTCTCAAATTTAGAAAACCAACTTATGTTTGCTTAAGGGGAAAGGTGAGTTGGGGTGCTGCATAAAACCAGAGATAGAAATTAGCACAGATACCATTCCATACGTCAAATATGTAATAGTCAAGACCTACACCTTGCTCAACGAAATGGGCTAAACACCCTATATTCAACGCCTAGGAATACACCTGACTAGTAAGAATCTTCAAACCCATGGATTTATATGTCTCCATAAGAGAATCAAGCGTGTGTACAGCTGCATGAAGGTAGCAGAGAAAATCCGATAAATCCTATTATCAAAATGAATTACAAAAACAAAACACAATGACAGTGAAAGAGAGAGCAATTCTTAAATAATTCATTCAGGGCTTGTGATGCAACCTGGATTTACCTCATCTACACCCAGAGCTGAGTGAGACATAAACTTGGACACTTCGGGCTGATAGCATTGGTGAGGTTCGAAGAGCAAATGCAGACCATTTGAAGTCATACTGCATGGTACCCATTCCATGGGTCCCAACTCTCCAGGTTTAAGCGATTCTTCCTTCAGCTAAAACATGCATGGGAAACCCACAGTATGGTGCACCGTGTGACCGGGAAACGTTTTCAAATGCATCTCAGTTTTCGTCCCCTTTTACTCGGGTTCACAATTCCAGACCCTTTACTAACACTCTACCCACTTGGAGAGTCAGTGCCTTTAACCTGCTGTTTGGCACAGTTTGCAATTTCTGCGCAAGATGAACAGGAATAGGGAGAACAAATGAGAGACTAGCTGTAGGTGTCTGCACGGACAAATTTAATGCTCATTTCCCACCAGGAAGAGGAATTAACCAAACGCTCAGCATGCCGTGCCGGAACCAGATTAGGGCCTGAAGCAACCCTGCGAGTTTGCGGCCAGCTCACAAGAAAGCGATTTGAAGAAAGAAGCTCCGGGGCACTCTAATTCACAAACCTGCAGAGTTATAAATGACAGCTATCGTCCAAAAATATATTGAAGGAAGCCTGCGAAGAGGACTTGAAAGCGGGGCAGAATTGCAGGAAAACGATTTCAGGGGGTAGACTGGAATTGCATTTAAAGCATAGGAAAAGAGGCAGAACGTCGACAATGATGCACTTGGCCAAAAAGGGCGTATGCGTTTTTTCCTGAATATATTCAGGAAAAAACGCATACGCCCTTTTTGGCCAACCAAGCAAGCATGTTAAAGAAATCTGCACTACAATGAAGTCTCACTGCCCCCCGGTCAAAAGGGCCATCTGAAAAAAGTGTAAAATCCAGAAAGGCAGCACAGGCCATGGAGAACAGGGAGCCTTGTTATGCTGATGGGCGGGATGTAAATTGCCAACAGCCACTCTGGAGAAGTGTATGGTGTTTCCTGAAACACCTAAAAAACAAAGCAACAGAGCCTACGGCACTTCCACTTATGGTCCTATAGCTTAGGGAAATTTAAATCAAAAACACACAGCCAAGCCAAAGTTTCAGATGGCTCTGTTTACAAGAACCTCTTCTACGGTACAAGTTAAATATCCCAGAAAGCGAAAAATGGATAAAGAAGTTGTGGTACGTACGTACAATGGAATATCAGTCACCAAGGAAAGCTATGTCATCTGGCCCGTCGTGGTGTAATGAGTGGATTCAGGTACGATGATTCTAAGTGAAATAAGTCACACAGAAAATGAAACATCATAAGATATCACTAACACACCGAATGTAATCTTGGCTACACATGAACTGAATTACAAAACAGAACAGGGTCTCAAATTTAGAAAACCAACTTATGTTTGCTTAAGGGGAAAGGTGAGTTGGGGTGCTGCATAAAACCAGAGATAGAAATTAGCACAGATACCATTCCATACGTCAAATATGTAATAGTCAAGACCTACCCCTTGCTCAACGAAATGGGCTAAACACCCTATATTCAACGCCTAGGAATACACCTGACTAGTAAGAATCTTCAAACCCATGGATTTATATGTCTCCATAAGAGAATCAAGCGTGTGTACAGCTGCATGAATGCAGCAGAGAAAATCCGATAAATCCTATTATCAAAATGAATTACAAAAACAAAACACAATGACAGTGAAATAGAGAGCAATTCTTAAATAATTCATTCAGGGCTTGTGATGCAACCTGGATTTACAACATCTACACCCAGAGCTGAGTGAGACATAAAGTTGGACACTTCGGGCTGATAGCATTGGTGAGGTTCGATGAGCAAATGCAGACCATTTGAAGTCATACTGCATGGTACCCATTCCATGGGTCCCAACTCTCCAGGTTTAAGCGATTCTTCCTTCAGCTAAAACATGCATGGGAAACCCACAGTATGGTGCACCGTGTGACCGGGAAACGTTTTCAAATGCATCTCAGTTTTCGTCCCCTTTTACTCGGGTTCACAATTCCAGACCCTTTACTAACACTCTCCCCACTTGGAGAGTCAGTGCCTTTAACCTCCTGTTTGGCACAGTTTGCAATTTCTGCGCAAGATGAACAGGAATAGGGAGAACCAATGAGAGACTAGCTGTAGGTGTCTGCACGGGCAAATTTAACGCTCATTTCCCACCAGGAAGAGGAATTAACCGAAGGCTCAGCATGCTGTGCCAGAACCAGATTAGGGCCTGAAGCAATCCTGAGGGTTTGCGGCCAGCTCACAAGAAAGCGATTTGAAGAAAGGAGCTCCGGGGCACTGTAATTCAAAACCTGCAGTGTTGTAAATGACAGCTATCGTCCAAAAATATATTGAAGGAAGGCTGCGAAGAGGACTTGAAAGCGGGGCAGAATTTCAGGAAAACGATTTCATGGGGTAGACTGGAATTGCATTTAAAGCATAGGAAAAGAGGCAGAACGTCGACAATGATGCACTTGGCCAAAAAGAGCGTATGCGTTTTTTCCTGAATATATTCAGGAAAAAACGCATACGCTCTTTTTGGCCAACCAAGCAACCATGTAAAAGAAATCTGCACTACAATGAAGTCTCACTGCCCCCCGGTCAAAAGGGCCATCTGAAAAAAGTGTAAAATCCAGAAATGCAGCACAGGCCATGGAGAACAGGGAGGCTTGTTATGCTCATGGGTGGGATGTAAATTGCCAACAGCCACTCTGGAGAAGTGTATGGTGTTTCCTGAAACACCTAAAAAACAAAGCAACGGAGCCTACGGCACTTCCACTTATGGTCCTATAGCTTAGGGAAATTAAAATAAAAAACACACAGCCACGCCACAGTTTCAGACGGCTCTGTTTACCAGAACCTCGTCTACGGTACAAGTTAAATATCCCAGAAAGCGAAAAATGGATAAAGAAGTTGTGGTACGTACGTACAATGGAATATCACTCACCAATGAAGTCTATGTCATCTGGCCCGTCGTGGCATAATGAGTGGATTCAGGTACGATGATTCTAAGTGAAATAAGTCACACAGAAAATGAAACATCATAAGATATCACTAATACACCGAATGTAATCTTGGCTACACATGAACTGAATTACAAAACAGAACAGGGTCTCAAATTTAGAAAACCAACTTATGTTTGCTTAAGGGGAAAGGTGAGTTGGGGTGCTGCATAAAACCAGAGATAGAAATTAGCACAGATACCATTCCATACGTCAAATATGTAATAGTCAAGACCTACCCCTTGCTCAACGAAATGGGCTAAACACCCTATATTCAACGCCTAGGAATACACCTGACTAGTAAGAATCTTCAAACCCATGGATTTATATGTCTCCATAAGAGAATCAAGCATGTGTACAGCTGCATGAAGGCAGCAGAGAAAATCCGATAAATCCTATTATCAAAATGAATTACAAAAACAAAACACAATGACAGTGAAATAGAGAGCAATTCTTAAATAATTCATTCAGGGCTTGTGATGCAACCTGGATTTACCTCATCTAAACCCAGAGCTGAGTGAGACCTAAGGTTGGACACTTCGGGCTGATAACATTGGTGAGGTTCGATGAGCAAATGCAGACCATTTGAAGTCATACTACATGGTACCCATTCCATGGGTCCCAACTCTCCAGGTTTAAGCGATTCTTCCTTCAGGTAAAGCATGCATGGGAAGCCCACAGTATGGTGCACCGTGTGACCGGGAAACATTTTCAAATGCATCTCAGTTTTTGTCCCCGTTTACTCGGGTTCAGAATTCCAGACCCTTTACAAACACTCTCCCCACTTGGAGAGTCAGTGCCTTTAACCTGCTGTTTGGCACAGTTTGCAATTTCTGCACAAGAGGAATAGGAATAGGAAGAACCAATGAGAGACTAGCTGTAGGTTTCTGCACGGGCAAATTTAACGTTCATTTCCAACCAGGAAGAGGAATTAACCAAACGCTCAGCATGCCGTGCCGGAACCAGATTAGGGCCTGAAGCAATCCTGCGGGTTTGCGGCCAGCTCAAAAGAAAGCGATTTGAAGAAAAGAGCTCAGGGGCACTGTAATTCACAAACCTGCAGAGTTATAAATGACAGCTATCGTCCAAAAATATATTGAAGGAAGGCTGCGAAGAGGACTTGAAAGCGGGGCAAAATTGCAGGAAAACGATTTCAGGGGTTAGACTGGAATTGCATTTAAAGCATAGGAAAAGAGGCAGAACGTCGACAATGATGCACTTGGCCAAAAAGGGCGTATGCGTTTTTTCTGGAATATACGCATACGCCCTTTTTGGCCAACCAAGCAAGCATGTTAAAGAAATCTGCACTACAATGAAGTCTCACTGCCCCCCGGTCAAAAGGGCCATCTGAAAAAAGTGTAAAATCCAGAAAGGCAGCACAGGCCATGGAGAACAGGGAGCCTTGTTATGCTCATGGGTGGGATGTAAATTGCCAACAGCCACTCTGGAGAAGTGTATGGTGTTTCCTGAAACACCTAAAAAACAAAGCAACGGAGCCTATGGCACTTCCACTTATGGTCCTATAGCTTAGGGAAATTAAAATAAAAAACACACAGCCACCCCAAAGTTTCAGACGGCTCTGTTTACAAGAACCTCGTCTACGGTACAAGTTAAATATCCCAGAAAGCGAAAAATGGATAAAGAAGTTGTGGTACGTACGTACAATGGAATATCACTCACCAATGAAATCTATGTCATCTGGCCCGTCGTGGCATAATGAGTGGATTCAGGTACGATGATTCTAAGAGAAATAAGTCACACAGAAAATGAAACATCATAAGTTATCTCTAATACACCGAATGTAATCTTGGCTACACATGAACTGAATTACAAAACAGAACAGGGTCTCAAATTTAGAAAACCAACTTATGTTTGCTTAAGGGGAAAGGTGAGTTGGGGTGCTGCATAAAACCAGAGATAGAAATTAGCACAGATACCATTCCATACGTCAAATATGTAATAGTCAAGACCTACACCTTGCTCAACGAAATGGGCTAAACACCCTATATTCAACGCCTAGGAATACACCTGACTAGTAAGAATCTTCAAACCCATGGATTTATATGTCTCCATAAGAGAATCAAGCGTGTGTACAGCTGCATGAAGGTAGCAGAGAAAATCCGATAAATCCTATTATCAAAATGAATTACAGAAACAAAACACAATGACAGTGAAATAGAGAGCAATTCTTAAATAATTCATTCAGGGCTTGTGATGCAACCTGGATTTACCTCATCTAAACCCAGAGCTGAGTGAGACCTAAGGTTGGACACTTCGGGCTGATAGCATTGGTGAGGTTAGATGAGCAAATGCAGACCATTTGAAGTCATACTACATGGTACCCATTCCATGGGTCCCAACTCTCCAGGTTTAAGCGATTCTTCCTTC
Organism: Delphinapterus leucas; assembly: GCF_059928025.1. Classification (NCBI taxonomy): domain Eukaryota; kingdom Metazoa; phylum Chordata; class Mammalia; order Artiodactyla; family Monodontidae; genus Delphinapterus; species Delphinapterus leucas. The sequence goes on from NC_143134.1 coordinate 4,686,805, forward strand.
AGGTAAAGCATGCATGGGAAGCCCACAGTATGGTGCACCGTGTGACCGGGAAACATTTTCAAATGCATCTCAGTTTTTGTCCCCGTTTACTCGGGTTCAGAATTCCAGACCCTTTACAAACACTCTCCCCACTTGGAGAGTCAGTGCCTTTAACCTGCTGTTTGGCACAGTTTGCAATTTCTGCACAAGAGGAATAGGAATAGGAAGAACCAATGAGAGACTAGCTGTAGGTTTCTGCACGGGCAAATTTAACGTTCATTTCCAACCAGGAAGAGGAATTAACCAAACGCTCAGCATGCCGTGCCGGAACCAGATTAGGGCCTGAAGCAATCCTGCGGGTTTGCGGCCAGCTCAAAAGAAAGCGATTTGAAGAAAGGAGCTCAGGGGCACTGTAATTCACAAACCTGCAGAGTTATAAATGACAGCTATCGTCCAAAAATATATTGAAGGAAGGCTGCGAAGAGGACTTGAAAGCGGGGCAAAATTGCAGGAAAACGATTTCAGGGGTTAGACTGGAATTGCATTTAAAGCATAGGAAAAGAGGCAGAACGTCGACAATGATGCACTTGGCCAAAAAGGGCGTATGCGTTTTTTCCGGAATATACGCATACGCCCTTTTTGGCCAACCAAGCAAGCATGTTAAAGAAATCTGCACTACAATGAAGTCTCACTGCCCCCCGGTCAAAAGGGCCATCTGAAAAAAGTGTAAAATCCAGAAAGGCAGCACAGGCCATGGAGAACAGGCAGCCTTGTTATGCTCATGGGTGGGATGTAAATTGCCAACAGCCACTCTGGAGAAGTGTATGGTGTTTCCTGAAACACCTAAAAAACAAAGCAACGGAGCCTACGGCACTTCCACTTATGGTCCTATAGCTTAGGGAAATTAAAATAAAAAACACACAGCCACCCCAAAGTTTCAGACGGCTCTGTTTACAAGAACCTCGTCTACGGTACAAGTTAAATATCCCAGAAAGCGAAAAATGGATAAAGAAGTTGTGGTACGTACGTACAATGGAATATCAGTCACCAATGAAATCTATGTCATCTGGCCCGTCGTGGCATAATGAGTGGATTCAGGTACGATGATTCTAAGAGAAATAAGTCACACAGAAAATGAAACATCATAAGTTATCTCTAATACACCGAATGTAATCTTGGCTACACATGAACTGAATTACAAAACAGAACAGGGTCTCAAATTTAGAAAACCAACTTATGTTTGCTTAAGGGGAAAGGTGAGTTGGGGTGCTGCATAAAACCAGAGATAGAAATTAGCACAGATACCATTCCATACGTCAAATATGTAATAGTCAAGACCTACACCTTGCTCAACGAAATGGGCTAAACACCCTATATTCAACGCCTAGGAATACACCTGACTAGTAAGAATCTTCAAACCCATGGATTTATATGTCTCCATAAGAGAATCAAGCGTGTGTACAGCTGCATGAAGGTAGCAGAGAAAATCCGATAAATCCTATTATCAAAATGAATTACAAAAACAAAACACAATGACAGTGAAATAGAGAGCAATTCTTAAATAATTCATTCAGGGCTTGTGATGCAACCTGGATTTACCTCATCTACACCCAGAGCTGAGTGAGACATAAACTTGGACACTTCGGGCTGATAGCATTGGTGAGGTTCGAAGAGCAAATGCAGACCATTTGAAGTCATACTGCATGGTACCCATTCCATGGGTCCCAACTCTCCAGGTTTAAGCGATTCTTCCTTCAGCTAAAACATGCATGGGAAACCCACAGTATGGTGCACCGTGTGACCGGGAAACGTTTTCAAATGCATCTCAGTTTTCGTCCCCTTTTACTCGGGTTCACAATTCCAGACCCTTTACTAACACTCTACCCACTTGGAGAGTCAGTGCCTTTAACCTGCTGTTTGGCACAGTTTGCAATTTCTGCGCAAGATGAACAGGAATAGGGAGAACCAATGAGAGACTAGCTGTAGGTGTCTGCACGGGCAAATTTAACGCTCATTTCCCACCAGGAAGAGGAATTAACCAAACGCTCAGCATGCCGTGCCGGAACCAGATTAGGGCCTGAAGCAACCCTGCGAGTTTGCGGCCAGCTCACAAGAAAGCGATTTGAAGAAAGGAGCTCCGGGGCACTTTAATTCACAAACCTGCAGAGTTATAAATGACAGCTATCGTCCAAAAATATATTGAAGGAAGCCTGCGAAGAGGACTTGAAAGCGGGGCAGAATTGCAGGAAAACGATTTCAGGGGGTAGACTGGAATTGCATTTAAAGCATAGGAAAAGAGGCAGAACGTCGACAATGATGCACTTGGCCAAAAAGGGCGTATGCGTTTTTTCCTGAATATATTCAGGAAAAAACGCATACGCGCTTTTTGGCCAACCAAGCAAGCATGTTAAAGAAATCTGCACTACAATGAAGTCTCACTGCCCCCAGGTCAAAAGGGCCATCTGAAAAAAGTGTAAAATCCAGAAAGGCAGCACAGGCCATGGAGAACAGGGAGCCTTGTTATGCTGATGGGCGGGATGTAAATTGCCAACAGCCACTCTGGAGAAGTGTATGGTGTTTCCTGAAACACCTAAAAAACAAAGCAACAGAGCCTACGGCACTTCCACTTATGGTCCTATAGCTTAGGGAAATTTAAATCAAAAACACACAGCCAAGCCAAAGTTTCAGATGGCTCTGTTTACAAGAACCTCTTCTACGGTACAAGTTAAATATCCCAGAAAGCGAAAAATGGATAAAGAAGTTGTGGTACGTACGTACAATGGAATATCACTCACCAATGAAGTCTATGTCATCTGGCCCGTCGTGGCATAATGAGTGGATTCAGGTACGATGATTCTAAGTGAAATAAGTCACACAGAAAATGAAACATCATAAGATATCACTAATACACCGAATGTAATCTTGGCTACACATGAACTGAATTACAAAACAGAACAGGGTCTCAAATTTAGAAAACCAACTTATGTTTGCTTAAGGGGAAAGGTGAGTTGGGGTGCTGCATAAAACCAGAGATAGAAATTAGCACAGATACCATTCCATACGTCAAATATGTAATAGTCAAGACCTACCCCTTGCTCAACGAAATGGGCTAAACACCCTATATTCAACGCCTAGGAATACACCTGACTAGTAAGAATCTTCAAACCCATGGATTTATATGTCTCCATAAGAGAATCAAGCATGTGTACAGCTGCATGAAGGCAGCAGAGAAAATCCGATAAATCCTATTATCAAAATGAATTACAAAAACAAAACACAATGACAGTGAAATAGAGAGCAATTCTTAAATAATTCATTCAGGGCTTGTGATGCAACCTGGATTTACCTCATCTAAACCCAGAGCTGAGTGAGACCTAAGGTTGGACACTTCGGGCTGATAGCATTGGTGAGGTTCGATGAGCAAATGCAGACCATTTGAAGTCATACTACATGGTACCCATTCCATGGGTCCCAACTCTCCAGGTTTAAGCGATTCTTCCTTCAGGTAAAGCATGCATGGGAAGCCCACAGTATGGTGCACCGTGTGACCGGGAAACATTTTCAAATGCATCTCAGTTTTTGTCCCCGTTTACTCGGGTTCACTATTCCAGACCCTTTACAAACACTCTCCCCACTTGGAGAGTCAGTGCCTTTAACCTGCTGTTTGGCACAGTTTGCAATTTCTGCGCAAGAGGAATAGGAATAGGAAGAACCAATGAGAGACTAGCTGTAGGTTTCTGCACGGGCAAATTTAACGCTCATTTCCAACCAGGAAGAGGAATTAACCAAACGCTCAGCATGCCGTGCCGGAACCAGATTAGGGCCTGAAGCAATCCTGCGGGTTTGCGGCCAGCTCAAAAGAAAGCGATTTGAAGAAAGGAGCTCAGGGGCACTGTAATTCACAAACCTGCAGAGTTATAAATGACAGCTATCGTCCAAAAATATATTGAAGGAAGGCTGCGAAGAGGACTTGAAAGCGGGGCAAAATTGCTGGAAAACGATTTCAGGGGTTAGACTGGAATTGCATTTAAAGCATAGGAAAAGAGGCAGAACGTCGACAATGATGCACTTGGCCAAAAAGGGCGTATGCGTTTTTTCCGGAATATACGCATACGCCCTTTTTGGCCAACCAAGCAAGCATGTTAAAGAAATCTGCACTACAATGAAGTCTCACTGCCCCCCGGTCAAAAGGGCCATCTGAAAAAAGTGTAAAATCCAGAAAGGCAGCACAGGCCATGGAGAACAGGGAGCCTTGTTATGCTCATCGGTGGGATGTAAATTGCCAACAGCCACTCTGGAGAAGTGTATGGTGTTTCCTGAAACACCTAAAAAACAAAGCAACGGAGCCTACGGCACTTCCACTTATGGTCCTATAGCTTAGGGAAATTAAAATAAAAAACACACAGCCACCCCAAAGTTTCAGACGGCTCTGTTTACAAGAACCTCGTCTACGGTACAAGTTAAATATCCCAGAAAGCGAAAAATGGATAAAGAAGTTGTGGTACGTACGTACAATGGAATATCAGTCACCAAGGAAAGCTATGTCATCTGGCCCGTCGTGGTGTAATGAGTGGATTCAGGTACGATGATTCTAAGTGAAATAAGTCACACAGAAAATGAAACATCATAAAATATCACTAACACACCGAATGTAATCTTGGCTACACATGAACTGAATTACAAAACAGAACAGGGTCTCAAATTTAGAAAACCAACTTATGTTTGCTTAAGGGGAAAGGTGAGTTGGGGTGCTGCATAAAACCAGAGATAGAAATTAGCACAGATACCATTCCATACGTCAAATATGTAATAGTCAAGACCTACCCCTTGCTCAACGAAATGGGCTAAACACCCTATATTCAACGCCTAGGAATACACCTGACTAGTAAGAATCTTCAAACCCATGGATTTATATGTCTCCATAAGAGAATCAAGCATGTGTACAGCTGCATGAAGGCAGCAGAGAAAATCCGATAAATCCTATTATCAAAATGAATTACAAAAGCAAAACACAATGACAGTGAAATAGAGAACAATTCTTAAATAATTCATTCAGGGCTTGTGATGCAACCTGGATTTACCTCATCTACACCCAGAGCTGAGTGAGACATAAGGTTGGACACTTCGGGGTGATACCACTGGTGAGGTTCGATGAGCAAATGCAGACCATTTGAAGTCATACTGCATGGTACCCATTCCATGGGTCCCAACTCTCCAGGTTTAAGCGATTCTTCCTTCAGCTAAAGCATGCATGGGAAGCCCACAGTATGGTGCACCGTGTGACCAGGAAACGTTTTCAAAGGCATCTCAATTTTCGTCCCCTTTTACTCGGGTTCACAATTCCAGACCCTTTTCTAACACTCTCCAGACTTGGAGAGTCAGTGCCTTTAACCTCCTGTTTGGCACAGTTTGCAATTTCTGCGCAAGATGAACAGGAATAGGGAGAACCAATGAGAGACTAGCTGTAGGTGTCTGCACGGGCAAATTTAACGCACATTTCCCACCAGAAAGACGAATTAACCAAAGGCTCAGCATGCCGTGCCGGAACAAGATTAGGGCCTGAAGCAATCCTGCGGGTTTGCGGCCAGCTCACAAGAAAGCGATTTGAAGAAAGGAGCTCAGGGGCACTGTAATTTACAAACCTGCAGAGTTATAAATGACAGCTATCGTCCAAAAATATATTGAAGGAAGGCTGCGAAGAGGACTTGAAAGCGGGGCAGAATTGCAGGAAAACGATTTCAGGGGGTAGACTGGAATTGCATTTTAAGCATAGGAAAAGAGGCAGGACGTCGACAATGATGCACTTGGCCAAAAAGGGCGTATGCGTTTTTTCCTGAATATATTCAGGAAAAAACGCATACGCACTTTTTGGCCAACCAAGCAAGCATGTTAAAGAAATCTGCACTACAATGAAGTCTCACTGCCCCCCGGTCAAAAGGGCCATCTGAAAAAAGTGTAAAATCCCGAAATGCAGCACAGGCCATGGAGAACAGGGAGCCTTGTTATGCTGATGGGTGGGATGTAAATTGCCAACAGCCACTCTGGAGAAGTGTATGGTGTTTCCTGAAACAAATAAAAAACAAAGCAACGGAGCCTACGGCACTTCCACTTATGGTCCTATAGCTTAGGGAAATTAAAATCAAAAACACACAGCCACGCCAAACTTTCAGACGGCTCTGTTTACAAGAACTTCGTCTGCGGTACAAGTTAAATATCCCAGAAAGCGAAAAATGGATAAAGAAGTTGTGGTACGTACGTACAATGGAATATCAGTCACCAAGGAAATCTATGTCATCTGGCCCGTCGTGGCATAATGAGTGGATTCAGGTACGATGATTCTAAGTGAAATAAGTCACACAGAAAATGAAACATCATAAGTTATCTCTAATACACCGAATGTAATCTTGGCTACACATGAACTGAATTACAAAACAGAACAGGGTCTCAAATTTAGAAAACCAACTTATGTTTGCTTAAGGGGAAAGGTGAGTTGGGGTTCTGCATAAAACCAGAGATAGAAATTAGCACAGATACCATTCCATACGTCAAATATGTAATAGTCAAGACCTACCCCTTGCTCAACGAAATGGGCTAAACACCCTATATTCAACGCCTAGGAATACACCTGACTAGTAAGAATCTTCAAACCCATGGATTTATATGTCTCCATAAGAGAATCAAGCATGTGTACAGCTGCATGAAGGCAGCAGAGAAAATCCGATAAATCCTATTATCAAAATGAATTACAAAAACAAAACACAATGACAGTGAAATAGAGAGCAATTCTTAAATAATTCATTCAGGCCTTGTGATGCAACCTGGATTTACCTCATCTACACCCAGAGCTGAGTGAGACATAAAGTTGGACACTTCGGGCTGATAGCATTGGTGAGGTTCGATGAGCAAATGCAGACCATTTGAAGTCATACTGCATGGTACCCATTCCATGGGTCCCAAATCTCCAGGTTTAAGCGATGCTTCCTTCAGCTAAAACATGCATGGGAAACCCACAGTATGGTGCACCGTGTGACCGGGAAACGTTTTCAAATGCATCTCAGTTTTCGTCCCCTTTTACTCGGGTTCACAATTCCAGACCCTTTACAAACACTCTCCCCACTTGGAGAGTCAGTGCCTTTAACCTGCTGTTTGGCACAGTTTGCAATTTCTGCGCAAGATGAACAGGAATAGGGAGAAACAATGAGAGACTAGCTGTAGTTGTCTGCACGGGCAAAATTAACGCTCATTTCAAACCAGGAAGAGGAATTAACCAAACGCTCAGCATGCCGTGCCGGAACCAGATTAGGGCCTGAAGCAATCCTGCGGGTTTGCGGCCAGCTCACAAGAAAGCGATTTGAAGAAAGGAGCTCAGGGGCACTGTAATTCACAAACCTGCAGAGTTATAAATGACAGCTATCGTCCAAAAATATATTGAAGGAAGGCTGCGAAGAGGACTTGAAAGCGGGGCAGAATTTCAGGAAAACGATTTCAGGGGGTAGACTGGAATTGCATTTAAAGCATAGGAAAAGAGGCAGAACGTCGACAATGATGCACTTGGCCAAAAAGGGCGTATGCGTTTTTTCCTGAATATATTCAGGAAAAAACGCATACGCCCTTTTTGGCCAACCAAGCAAGCATGTTAAAGAAATCTGCACTACAATGAAGTCTCACTGCCCCCCGGTCAAAAGGGCCATCTGAAAAAAGTGTAAAATCCAGAAATGCAGCACACGCCATGGAGAACAGGGAGCCTTGTTATGCTGATGGGTGGGATGTAAATTGCCAACAGCCACTCTGCAGAAGTGTATGGTGTTTCCTGAAACACCTAAAAAAGAAAGCAACGGAGCCTACGGCACTTCCACTTATGGTCCTATAGCTTAGGGAAATTAAAATAAAAAACACACAGCCACCCCAAAGTTTCAGACGGCTCTGTTTACAAGAACCTCTTCTACGGTACAAGTTAAATATCCCAGAAAGCGAAAAATGGATAAAGAATTTGTGGTACGTACGTACAATGGAATATCACTCACCAATGAAATCTATGTCATCTGGCCCGTCGTGGCATAATGAGTGGATTCAGGTACGATGATTCTAAGAGAAATAAGTCACACAGAAAATGAAACATCATAAGATATCACTAATACACCGAATGTAATCTTGGCTACACATGAACTGAATTACAAAACAGAACAGGGTCTCAATTTAGAAAACCAACTTATGTTTGCTTAAGGGGAAAGGTGAGTTGGGGTGCTGCATAAAACCAGAGATAAAAATTAGCACAGATACTATTCCATACGTCATATATGTAGTAGTCTAGGGGGCTTCCCTGGTGGCGCACTGGTTGAGAGACCGCCTGCCGATGCAGGGGACGCGTGTTCGTGCCCCGGTCCGAGAGGATCCCACATGCCGTGGAGCTACTGGTCCCGTCAGTCATGGCTGTTGAGCCTGCGCGTCCGGAGCCTGTGCTCCGCAACGGGAGAGGCTACAACACTGAGAGGCCCGCGTACAGCAAAAAAAAAAAAAAAAAATATGTAATAGTCAAGACCTACCCCTTGCTCAACGAAATGGACGAAACACCCCATATTCAACGCCTAGGAATACACCTGACTAGTAAGAATCTTCAAACCCATGGATTTATATGTCTCCGTAAGAGAATGAAGCGTGTGTACAGCGGCATGTATGCAGCAGAGAAAATCCGATAAATCCCATTAACAAAATGAATTACACAAACAAAACCCAAGGACAGTGAAATAGAGAGCAATTCTTAAATAATTCATTCAGGGCTTGTGATGCAACCTGGATTTACCACATCTACACCCAGAGCTGAGTGAGACATAAGGTTGGGCACTTCGGGCTGATAGCATTGGTGAGGTTCGATGAGCAAATGCAGACCCTGTGAAGTCATACAGCATGGTACCCATTCCATGGGTCCCAACTCTCCAAGTTTAAGGGATTCTTCCTTCAGCTAAAACATGCATGGGAAACCCACAGTATGCTGCACCGTGTGACTGGCAAACGTTTTCAAATGATTCTCAGTTTTCGTCCCCTTTTACTCGGGTTCACCATTCCAGACCCTTTATGAACACTCTCCCCACTTGGAGAGTCAGTGCCTTTAACCTCCTGTTGGGCACAGTTTGCAATTTCTGCGCAAGATGAAAAGGAATAGGGAGAACGAATGAGAGACTAGCTCTAGGTGTCTGCACGGGCAAATTTAACGCTCATTTCCCACCAGGAAGAGGAATTAACCAAAGGCTCAGCATGCCGTGCCGGAACCAGATTAGGGCCTGAGGCAATCCTGTGGGTTTGCGGCCAGCTCACAAGATAGCGAGTTGAAGAAATGAGCTCAGGGGCACTGTAACTCACAAACCTGCAGAGTTATAAATGACAGCTATCGTCCAAAAATATATTGAAGGAAGGCTGCGAAGACGACTTGTAAGTGGGGCAGAATTGCAGGAGAACTATTTCAGGGGGTAGACGGGAATTGCATTTAAAGCATAGGAAAAGAGGCAGAACGTCGACAATGATGCTCTTGGCCAAAAAGGGCGTATGCGTTTTTTCCTGAATATATTCAGGAAAAAACGCATACGCCCTTTTTGGCCAACCAAGCAAACATGTTAAAGAAATCTGCACTACAATGAAGTCTCACTGCCCCCCGGTCAAAAGGGCCATCTGAAAAAAGTGTAAAATCCAGAAAGGCAGCACAGGCCATGGAGAACAGGGAGCCTTGTTATGCTGATGGGCGGGATGTAAATTGCCAACAGCCACCCTGGAGAAGTGTACGGTGTTTCCCGGAACACCGAAAAAACAAAGCTACGGAGCCTACGGCACTTCCACTTATGGTCCTATAGCTTAGGGAAATTAAAATCAAAAACACACAGCCACCCCAAAGTGTCGGACGGCTCTGTTTACAAGAACCTCGTCTACGGTACAAGTTAAATATCCCAGAATGTGAAAAATGGATAAAGAAGTTGTGGTACGTACGTACAATGGAATATCACTCAGCAATGAAATCTATGTCATCAGGCCCGTCGCGGCATAATGAGTGGATTCAGGTACGATGATTCTAAGTGAAATAAGTCACACAGAAAATGAAACATCATAAGATATCACTACTACACGGAATGTAAACTTGGCTACACATGAACTGAATTACAAAACAGAACAGGGTCTCAAATTTAGAAAACCAACTTATGCTTGCTTAAGGGGAAAGGTGAGTTGGGGTGCTGCATAAAACCAGAGATTGAAATTAGCACAGATACCTTTCCATAAGCCAAATATGTAATAGTCAAGTCCTACCCCTTGCTCAACGAAATGGACTAAACACCCCATATTCAACGCCTAGGAATACACCTGACTAGTAAGAATCTTCAAACCCATGGATTTATATGTCTCCGTAAGAGAATGAAGCGTGTGTACAGCGGCATGAATGCAGCAGAGAAAATCCGATAAATCCCATTATCAAAATGAATTACACAAACAAAACCCAAGGACAGTGAAATAGAGAGCAATTCTTAAATAATTCATTCAGGGCTTGTGATGCAACCTGGATTTACCACATCTACGCCCAGAGCTGAGTGAGACATAAGGTTGTGCACTTCGGGCTGATAGCATTGGTGAGGTTCGATGAGCAAATGCAGACCCTTTGAAGTCATACAGCATGGTACCCATTCCATGGGTCCCAACTCTCCAAGTTTAAGGGATTCTTCCTTCAGCTAAAACATGCATGGGAAACCCACAGTATGGTGCACCGTGTGACTGGCAAACGTTTTCAAATACATCTCAGTTTTCGTCCCCTTTTACTCGGGTTCACCATTCCAGACCCTTTACGAACACTCTCCCCACTTGGAGAGTCAGTGCCTTTAACCTCCTGTTGGGCACAGTTTGCAATTTCTGCGCAAGATGAAAAGGAATAAGGAGAACGAATGAGAGACTAGCTCTAGGTGTCTGCACGGGCAAATTTAACGCTCATTTCCCACCAGGAAGAGGAATTAACCAAAGGCTCAGCATGCCGTGCCGGAACCAGATTAGGGCCTGAGGCAATCCTGTGGGTTTGTGGCCAGCTCACAAGATAGCGAGTTGAAGAAATGAGCTCAGGGGCACTGTAACTCACAAACCTGCAGAGTTATAAATTACAGCTATCGTCCAAAAATATATTGAAGGAAGGCTGCGAAGACGACTTGTAAGTGGGGCAGAATTGCAGGAGAACGATTTCAGGGGGTAGACGGGAATTGCATTTAAAGCATAGGAAAAGAGGCAGAACGTCGACAATGATGCTCTTGGCCAAAAAGTGCGTATGCGTTTTTTCCTGAATATATTCAGTAAAAAACGCATACGCACTTTTTGGCCATCCAAGCAAGCATGTTAAAGTAATCTGCTCTACAATGAAGTCTCACTGCCCCGCGGTCAGAAGGGCCATCTGAAAAAAGTGTAAAATCCAGAAAGGCAGCACAGGCCATGGAGAACAGGGAGCCTTGTTATGCTGATGGGCGGGATGTAAATTGCCAACAGCCACTCTGGAGAAGTGTATGGTGTTTCCCGGAACACCGAAAAAACAAAGCTACGGAGCCTACGGCACTTCCACTTATGGTCCTATAGCTTAGGGAAATTAAAATAAAAAACACACAGCCACCCCAAAGTGTCGGACGGCTCTGTTTACAAGAACCTCGTCTACGGTACAAGTTAAATATCCCAGAATATGAAAAATGGATAAAGAAGTTGTGGTACGTACGTACAATGGAATATCACTCAGCAATGAAATCTATGTCATCAGGCCCGTCGCGGCATAATGAGTGGATTCAGGTACGATGATTCTAAGTGAAATAAGTCACACAGAAAATGAAACATCATAAGATATCACTAATACACGGAATGTAAACTTGGCTACACATGAACTGAATTACAAAACAGAACAGGGTCTCAAATTTAGAAAACCAACTTATGCTTGCTTAAGGGGAAAGGTGAGTTGGGGTGCTGCATAAAACCAGAGATAGAAATTAGCACAGATACCTTTCCATAAGCCAAATATGTAATAGTCAAGACCTACACCTTGCTCAACGAAATGGACTAAACACCCCATATTCAACGCCTAGGAATACACCTGACTAGTAAGAATCTTCAAACCCATGGATTTATATGTCTCCGTAAGAGAATGATGAGTGTGTACAGCGGCATGAATGCAGCAGAGAAAATCCGATAAATCCCATTATCAAAATGAATTACACAAACAAAACCCAAGGACAGTGAAATAGAGAGCAATTCTTAAATAATTCATTCAGGGCTTGTGATGCAACCTGGATTTACCACATCTACACCCAGAGCTGAGTGAGACATAAGGTTGGGCACTTCGGGCTGATAGCATTGGTGAGGTTCGATGAGCAAATGCAGACCCTGTGAAGTCATACAGCATGGTACCCATTCCATGGGTCCCAACTCTCCAAGTTTAAGGGATTCTTCCTTCAGCTAAAACATGCATGGGAAACCCACAGTATGCTGCACCGTGTGACTGGCAAACGTTTTCAAATGATTCTCAGTTTTCGTCCCCTTTTACTCGGGTTCACCATTCCAGACCCTTTATGAACACTCTCCCCACTTGGAGAGTCAGTGCCTTTAACCTCCTGTTGGGCACAGTTTGCAATTTCTGCGCAAGATGAAAAGGAATAGGGAGAACGAATGAGAGACTAGCTCTAGGTGTCTGCACGGGCAAATTTAACGCTCATTTCCCACCAGGAAGAGGAATTAACCAAAGGCTCAGCATGCCGTGCCGGAACCAGATTAGGGCCTGAGGCAATCCTGTGGGTTTGTGGCCAGCTCACAAGATAGCGAGTTGAAGAAATGAGCTCAGGGGCACTGTAACTCACAAACCTGCAGAGTTATAAATGACAGCTATCGTCCAAAAATATATTGAAGGAAGGCTGCGAAGACGACTTGTAAGTGGGGCAGAATTGCAGGAGAACTATTTCAGGGGGTAGACGGGAATTGCATTTAAAGCATAGGAAAAGAGGCAGAACGTCGACAATGATGCTCTTGGCCAAAAAGGGCGTATGCGTTTTTTCCTGAATATATTCAGGAAAAAACGCATACGCCCTTTTTGGCCAACCAAGCAAGCATGTTAAAGAAATCTGCACTACAATGAAGTCTCACTGCCCCCCGGTCAAAAGGGCCATCTGAAAAAAGTGTAAAATCCAGAAAGGCAGCACAGGCCATGGAGAACAGGGAGCCTTGTTATGCTGATGGGCGGGATGTAAATTGCCAACAGCCACCCTGGAGAAGTGTATGGTGTTTCCCGGAACACCGAAAAAACAAAGCTACGGAGCCTACGGCACTTCCACTTATGGTCCTATAGCTTAGGGAAATTAAAATCAAAAACACACAGCCACCCCAAAGTGTCGGACGGCTCTGTTTACAAGAACCTCGTCTACGGTACAAGTTAAATATCCCAGAATGTGAAAAATGGATAAAGAAGTTGTGGTACGTACGTACAATGGAATATCACTCAGCAATGAAATCTATGTCATCAGGCCCGTCGCGGCATAATGAGTGGATTCAGGTACGATGATTCTAAGTGAAATAAGTCACACAGAAAATGAAACATCATAAGATATCACTACTACACGGAATGTAAACTTGGCTACACATGAACTGAATTACAAAACAGAACAGGGTCTCAAATTTAGAAAACCAACTTATGCTTGCTTAAGGGGAAAGGTGAGTTGGGGTGCTGCATAAAACCAGAGATAGAAATTAGCACAGATACCTTTCCATAAGCCAAATATGTAATAGTCAAGTCCTACCCCTTGCTCAACGAAATGGACTAAACACCCCATATTCAACGCCTAGGAATACACCTGACTAGTAAGAACCTTCAAACCCATGGATTTATATGTCTCCGTAAGAGAATGAAGCGTGTGTACAGCGGCATGAATGCAGCAGAGAAAATCCGATAAATCCCATTATCAAAATGAATTACACAAACAAAACCCAAGGACAGTGAAATAGAGAGCAATTCTTAAATAATTCATTCAGGGCTTGTGATGCAACCTGGATTTACCACATGTACACCCAGAGCTGAGTGAGACATAAGGTTGGGCACTTCGGGCTGATAGCATTGGTGAGGTTCGATGAGCAAATGCAGACCCTTTGAAGTCATACAGCATGGTACCCATTCCATGGGTCCCAACTCTCCAAGTTTAAGGGATTCTTCCTTCAGCTAAAACATGCATGGGAAACCCACAGTATGGTGCAACGTGTGACTGGCAAACGTTTTCAAATGCATCTCAGTTTTCGTCCCCTTTTACTCGGGTTCACCATTCCAGACCCTTTACGAACACTCTCCCCACTTGGAGAGTCAGTGCCTTTAACCTCCTGTTGGGCACAGTTTGCAATTTCTGCGCAAGATGAAAAGGAATAGGGAGAACCAATGAGAGACTAGCTCTAGGTGTCTGCACGGGCAAATTTAACGCTCATTTCCAACCAGGAAGAGGAATTAACCAAAGGCTCAGCATGCCGTGCCGGAACCAGATTAGGGCCTGAGGCAATCCTGTGGGTTTGCGGCCAGCTCACAAGATAGCGAGTTGAAGAAATGAGCTCAGGGGCACTGTAACTCACAAACCTGCAGAGTTATAAATGACAGCTATCGTCCAAAAATATATTGAAGGAAGGCTGCGAAGACGACTTGTAAGTGGGGCAGAATTGCAGGAAAACGATTTCAGGGGGTAGACGGGAATTGCATTTAAAGCATAGGAAAAGAGGCAGAACGTCGACAATGATGCTCTTGGCCAAAAAGGGCGTATGCGTTTTTTCCTGAATATATTCAGGAAAAAACGCATACGCCCTTTTTGGCCAACCAAGCAAGCATGTTAAAGAAATCTGCACTACAATGAAGTCTCACTGCCCCCCGGTCAAAAGGGCCATCTGAAAAAAGTGTAAAATCCAGAAAGGCAGCACAGGCCATGGAGAACAGGGAGCCTTGTTATGCTGATGGGCGGGATGTAAATTGCCAACAGCCACCCTGGAGAAGTGTATGGTGTTTCCCGGAACACCGAAAAAACAAAGCTACGGAGCCTACGGCACTTCCACTTATGGTCCTATAGCTTAGGGAAATTAAAATCAAAAACACAGAGCCACCCCAAAGTGTCGGACGGCTCTGTTTACAAGAACCTCGTCTACGGTACAAGTTAAATATCCCAGAATGTGAAAAATGGATAAAGAAGTTGTGGTACGTACGTACAATGGAATATCACTCAGCAATGAAATCTATGTCATCAGGCCCGTCGCGGCATAATGAGTGGATTCAGGTACGATGATTCTAAGTGAAATAAGTCACACAGAAAATGAAACATCATAAGATATCACTACTACACGGAATGTAAACTTGGCTACACATGAACTGAATTACAAAACAGAACAGGGTCTCAAATTTAGAAAACCAACTTATGCTTGCTTAAGGGGAAAGGTGAGTTGGGGTGCTGCATAAAACCAGAGATTGAAATTAGCACAGACACCTTTCCATAAGCCAAATATGTAATAGTCAAGTCCTACCCCTTGCTCAACGAAATGGACTAAACACCCCATATTCAACGCCTAGGAATACACCTGACTAGTAAGAATCTTCAAACCCATGGATTTATATGTCTCCGTAAGAGAATGAAGCGTGTGTACAGCGGCATGAATGCAGCAGAGAAAATCCGATAAATCCCATTATCAAAATGAATTACACAAACAAAACCCAAGGACAGTGAAATAGAGAGCAATTCTTAAATAATTCATTCAGGGCTTGTGATGCAACCTGGATTTACCACATCTACACCCAGAGCTGAGTGAGACATAAGGTTGGGCACTTCGGGCTGATAGCATTGGTGAGGTTCGATGAGCAAATGCAGACCCTGTGAAGTCATACAGCATGGTACCCATTCCATGGGTCCCAACTCTCCAAGTTTAAGGGATTCTTCCTTCAGCTAAAACATGCATGGGAAACCCACAGTATGTTGCACCGTGTGACTGGCAAACGTTTTCAAATACATCTCAGTTTTCGTCCCCTTTTACTCGGGTTCACCATTCCAGACCCTTTACGAACACTCTCCCCACTTGGAGAGTCAGTGCCTTTAACCTCCTGTTGGGCACAGTTTGCAATTTCTGCGCAAGATGAAAAGGAATAAGGAGAACGAATGAGAGACTAGCTGTAGGTGTCTGCACGGGCAAATTTAACGCTCATTTCCCACCAGGAAGAGGAATTAACCAAAGGCTCAGCATGCCGTGCTGGAACGAGATTAGGGCCTGATGCAATCCTGTGGGTTTGCGGCCAGCTCACAAGATAGCGAGTTGAAGAAATGTGCTCAGGGGCACTGTAACTCACAAACCTGCAGAGTTATAAATGACAGCTATCGTCCAAAAATATATTGAAGGAAGGCTGCGAAGACGACTTGTAAGTGGGGCATAATTGCAGGAGAACGATTTCAGGGGGTAGACGGGAATTGCATTTAAAGCATAGGAAAAGAGGCAGAACGTCGACAATGATGCTCTTGGCCAAAAAGGGCGTATGCGTTTTCTCCTGAATATATTCAGGAAAAAACGCATACGCCCTTTTTGGCCAACCAAGCAAGCATGTTAAAGAAATCTGCACTACAATGAAGTCTCACTGCCCCCCGGTCAAAAGGGCCATCTGAAAAAAGTGTAAAATCCAGAAAGGCAGCACAGGCCATGGAGAACAGGGAGCCTTGTTATGCTGATGGGCGAGATGTAAATTGCCAACAGCCACCCTGGAGAAGTGTATGGTGTTTCCCGGAACACCTAAGAAACAAAGCAACGGAGCCTATGGCACTTCCACTTATGGTCCTATAGCTTAGGGAAATTAAAATCAAAAACACACAGCCACCCCAAAGTGTCGGACGGCTCTGTTTACAAGAACCTCGTCTACGGTACAAGTTAAATATCCCAGAATGTGAAAAATGGATAAAGAAGTTGTGGTACGTACGTACAATGGAATATCACTCAGCAATGAAATCTATGTCATCAGGCCCGTCGCGGCATAATGAGTGGATTCAGGTACGATGATTCTAAGTGAAATAAGTCACACAGAAAATGAAACATCATAAGATATCACTACTACACGGAATGTAAACTTGGCTACACATGAACTAAATTACAAAACAGAACAGGGTCTCAAATTTAGAAAACCAACTTATGCTTGCTTAAGGGGAAAGGTGAGTTGGGGTGCTGCATAAAACCAGAGATAGAAATTAGCACAGATACCTTTCCATAAGCCAAATATGTAATAGTCAAGACCTACCCCTTGCTCAACGAAATGGACTAAACACCCCATATTCAACGCCTAGGAATACACCTGACTAGTAAGAATCTTCAAACCCATGGATTTATATGTCTCCGTAAGAGAATGAAGCGTGTGTACAGCGGCATGAATGCAGCAGAGAAAATCCGATAAATCCCATTATCAAAATGAATTACACAAACAAAACCCAAGGACAGTGAAATAGAGAGCAATTCTTAAATAATTCATTCAGGGCTTGTGATGCAACCTGGATTTACCACATGTACACCCAGAGCTGACTGAGACATAAGGTTGGGCACTTCGGGCTGATAGCATTGGTGAGGTTCGATGAGCAAATGCAGACCCTTTGAAGTCATACAGCATGGTACCCATTCCATGGGTCCCAACTCTCTAAGTTTAAGGGATTCTTCCTTCAGCTAAAACATGCATGGGAAACCCACAGTATGGTGCACCGTGTGACTGGCAAACGTTTTCAAATGCATCTCAGTTTTCGTCCCTTTTTACTCGGGTTCACCATTCCAGACCCTTTACGAACACTCTCCCCACTTGGAGAGTCAGTGCCTTTAACCTCCTCTTGGGCACAGTTTGCAATTTCTGCGCAAGATGAAAAGGAATAGGGAGAACGAATGAGAGACTAGCTGTAGGTGTCTGCACGGGCAAATTTAACGCTCATTTCCCACCAGGAAGAGGAATGAACCAAAGGCTCAGCATGCTGTGCCGGAAGCAGATTAGGGCCTGAGGCAATCCTGTGGGTTTGCGGCCAGCTCACAAGATAGCGAGTTGAAGAAATGAGCTCCGGGGCACTGTAACTCACAAACCTGCAGAGTTATAAATGACAGCTATCGTCCAAAAATATATTGAAGGAAGCCTGCGAAGACGACTTGTAAGTGGGGCAGAATCGCAGGAAAACGATTTCAGGGGGTAGACGGGAATTGCATTTAAAGCATAGGAAAAGAGGCAGAACGTCGACAATGATGCTCTTGGCCAAAAAGGGCGTATGCGTTTTCTCCTGAATATATTCAGGAAAAAACGCATACGCCCTTTTTGGCCAACCAAGCAAGCATGTTAAAGAAATCTGCACTACAATGAAGTCTCACTGCCCCCCGGTCAAAAGGGCCATCTGAAAAAAGTGTAAAATCCAGAAAGGCAGCACAGGCCATGGAGAACAGGGAGCCTTGTTATGCTGATGGGCGGGATGTAAATTGCCAACAGCCACCCTGGAGAAGTGTATGGTGTTTCCCGGAACACCGAAAAAACAAAGCTACGGAGCCTACGGCACTTCCACTTATGGTCCTATAGCTTAGGGAAATTAAAATCAAAAACACAGAGCCACCCCAAAGTGTCGGACGGCTCTGTTTACAAGAACCTCGTCTACGGTACAAGTTAAATATCCCAGAATGTGAAAAATGGATAAAGAAGTTGTGGTACGTACGTACAATGGAATATCACTCAGCAATGAAATCTATGTCATCAGGCCCGTCGCGGCATAATGAGTGGATTCAGGTACGATGATTCTAAGTGAAATAAGTCACACAGAAAATGAAACATCATAAGATATCACTACTACACGGAATGTAAACTTGGCTACACATGAACTAAATTACAAAACAGAACAGGGTCTCAAATTTAGAAAACCAACTTATGCTTGCTTAAGGGGAAAGGTGAGTTGGGGTGCTGCATAAAACCAGAGATAGAAATTAGCACAGATACCTTTCCATAAGCCAAATATGTAATAGTCAAGACCTACCCCTTGCTCAACGAAATGGACTAAACACCCCATATTCAACGCCTAGGAATACACCTGACTAGTAAGAATCTTCAAACCCATGGATTTATATGTCTCCGTAAGAGAATGAAGCGTGTGTACAGCGGCATGAATGCAGCAGAGAAAATCCGATAAATCCCATTATCAAAATGAATTACACAAACAAAACCCAAGGACAGTGAAATAGAGAGCAATTCTTAAATAATTCATTCAGGGCTTGTGATGCAACCTGGATTTACCACATGTACACCCAGAGCTGACTGAGACATAAGGTTGGGCACTTCGGGCTGATAGCATTGGTGAGGTTCGATGAGCAAATGCAGACCCTTTGAAGTCATACAGCATGGTACCCATTCCATGGGTCCCAACTCTCTAAGTTTAAGGGATTCTTCCTTCAGCTAAAACATGCATGGGAAACCCACAGTATGGTGCACCGTGTGACTGGCAAACGTTTTCAAATGCATCTCAGTTTTCGTCCCCTTTTACTCGGGTTCACCATTCCAGACCCTTTACGAACACTCTCCCCACTTGGAGAGTCAGTGCCTTTAACCTCCTGTTGGGCACAGTTTGCAATTTCTGCGCAAGATGAAAAGGAATAGGGAGAACGAATGAGAGACTAGCTGTAGGTGTCTGCACGGGCAAATTTAACGCTCATTTCCCACCAGGAAGAGGAATGAACCAAAGGCTCAGCATGCTGTGCCGGAAGCAGATTAGGGCCTGAGGCAATCCTGTGGGTTTGCGGCCAGCTCACAAGATAGCGAGTTGAAGAAATGAGCTCAGGGGCACTGTAACTCACAAACCTGCAGAGTTATAAATGACAGCTATCGTCCAAAAATATATTGAAGGAAGCCTGCGAAGACGACTTGTAAGTGGGGCAGAATCGCAGGAAAACGATTTCAGGGGGTAGACGGGAATTGCATTTAAAGCATAGGAAAAGAGGCAGAACGTCGACAATGATGCTCTTGGCCAAAAAGGGCGTATGCGTTTTCTCCTGAATATATTCAGGAAAAAACGCATACGCCCTTTTTGGCCAACCAAGCAAGCATGTTAAAGAAATCTGCACTACAATGAAGTCTCACTGCCCCCCGGTCAAAAGGGCCATCTGAAAAATGTGTAAAATCCAGAAAGGCAGCACAGGCCATGGAGAACAGGGAGCCTTGTTATGCTGATGGGCGGGATGTAAATTGCCAACAGCCACCCTGGAGAAGTGTATGGTGTTTCCCGGAACACCGAAAAAACAAAGCTACGGAGCCTATGGCACTTCCACTTATGGTCCTATAGCTTAGGGAAATTAAAATCAAAAACACACAGCCACCCCAAAGTGTCGGACGGCTCTGTTTACAAGAACCTCGTCTACGGTACAAGTTAAATATCCCAGAATGTGAAAAATGGATAAAGAAGTTGTTGTACGTACGTACAATTGAATATCACTCAGCAATGAAATCTATGTCATCAGGCCCGTCGCGGCATAATGAGTGGATTCAGGTACGATGATTCTAAGTGAAATAAGTCACACAGAAAATGAAACATCATAAGATATCACTACTACACGGAATGTAAACTTGGCTACACATGAACTAAATTACAAAACAGAACAGGGTCTCAAATTTAGAAAACCAACTTATGCTTGCTTAAGGGGAAAGGTGAGTTGGGGTGCTGCATAAAACCAGAGATAGAAATTAGCACAGATACCTTTCCATAAGCCAAATATGTAATAGTCAAGACCTACCCCTTGCTCAACGAAATGGACTAAACACCCCATATTGAACGCCTAGGAATACACCTGACTAGTAAGAATCTTCAAACCCATGGATTTATATGTCTCCGTAAGAGAATGAAGCGTGTGTACAGCGGCATGAATGCAGCAGAGAAAATCCGATAAATCCCATTATCAAAATTAATTACACAAACAAAACCCAAGGACAGTGAAATAGAGAGCAATTCTTAAATAATTCATTCAGGGCTTGTGATGCAACCTGGATTTACCACATGTACACCCAGAGCTGACTGAGACATAAGGTTGGGCACTTCGGGCTGATAGCATTGGTGAGGTTCGATGAGCAAATGCAGACCCTTTGAAGTCATACAGCATGGTACCCATTCCATGGGTCCCAACTCTCTAAGTTTAAGGGATTCTTCCTTCAGCTAAAACATGCATGGGAAACCCACAGTATGGTGCACCGTGTGACTGGCAAACGTTTTCAAATGCATCTCAGTTTTCGTCCCCTTTTACTCGGGTTCACCATTCCAGACCCTTTACGAACACTCTCCCCACTTGGAGAGTCAGTGCCTTTAACCTCCTCTTGGGCAGAGTTTGCAATTTCTGCGCAAGATGAAAAGGAATAGGGAGAACGAATGAGAGAATATCTGTAGGTGTCTGCACGGGCAAATTTAACGCTCATTTCCCACCAGGAAGAGGAATGAACCAAAGGCTCAGCATGCTGTGCCGGAAGCAGATTAGGGCCTGAGGCAATCCTGTGGGTTTGCGGCCAGCTCACAAGATAGCGAGTTGAAGAAATGAGCTCAGGGGCACTGTAACTCACAAACCTGCAGAGTTATAAATGACAGCTATCGTCCAAAAATATATTGAAGGAAGGCTGCGAAGACGACTTGTAAGTGGGGCAGAATCGCAGGAAAACGATTTCAGGGGGTAGACGGGAATTGCATTTAAAGCATAGGAAAAGAGGCAGAACGTCGACAATGATGCTCTTGGCCAAAAAGGGCGTATGCCTTTTCTCCTGAATATATATATTCAGGAAAAAACGCATACGCCCTTTTTGGCCAACCAAGCAAGCATGTTAAAGAAATCTGCACTAAAATGAAGTCTCACTGCCCCCCGGTCAAAAGGGCCATCTGAAAAAAGTATAAAATCCAGAAAGGCAGCACAGGCCATGGAGAACAGGGAGCCTTGTTATGCTGATGGGCGGGATGTAAATTGCCAACAGCCACCCTGGAGAAGTGTATGGTGTTTCCCGGAACACCGAAAAAACAAAGCTACGGAGCCTACGGCACTTCCACTTATGGTCCTATAGCTTAGGGAAATTAAAATCAAAAACACAGAGCCAACCCAAAGTGTCGGACGGCTCTGTTTACAAGAACCTCGTCTACGGTACAAGTTAAATATCCCAGAATGTGAAAAATGGATAAAGAAGTTGTGGTACGTACGTACAATGGAATATCACTCAGCAATGAAATCTATGTCATCAGGCCCGTCGCGTCATAATGAGTGGATTCAGGTACGATGACTGTAAGTGAAATAAGTCACACAGAAAATGAAACATCATAAGATATCACTACTACACGGAATGTAAACTTGGCTACACATGAACTGAATTACAAAACAGAACAGGGTCTCAAATTTAGAAAACCAACTTATGCTTGCTTAAGGGGAAAGGTGAGTTGGGGTGCTGCATAAAACCAGAGATAGAAATTAGCACAGATACCTTTCCATAAGCCAAATATGTAATAGTCAAGTCCTACCCCTTGCTCAACGAAATGGACTAAACACCCCATATTCAACGCCTAGGAATACACCTGACTAGTAAGAATCTTCAAACCCATGGATTTATATGTCTCCGTAAGAGAATGAAGCGTGTGTACAGCGGCATGAATGCAGCAGAGAAAATCCGATAAATCCCATTATCAAAATGAATTACACAAACAAAACCCAAGGACAGTGAAATAGAGAGCAATTCTTAAATAATTCATTCAGGGCTTGTGATGCAACCTGGATTTACCATATCTACACCCAGAGCTGAGTGAGACATAAGGTTGTGCATTTCGGGCTGATAGCATTGGTGAGGTTCGATGAGCAAATGCAGACCCTTTGAAGTCATACAGCATGGTACCCATTCCATGGGTCCCAACTCTCCAAGTTTAAGGGATTCTTCCTTCAGCTAAAACATGCATGGGAAACCCACAGTATGGTGCACCGTGTGACTGGCAAACGTTTTCAAATGCATCTCAGTTTTCGTCCCCTTTTACTCGGGTTCACCATTCCAGACCCTTTACGAACACTCTCCCCACTTGGAGAGTCAGTGCCTTTAACCTCCTGTTGGGCACAGTTTGCAATTTCTGCGCAAGATGAAAAGGAATAGGGAGAACGAATGAGAGACTAGCTCTAGGTGTCTGCACGGGCAAATTTAACGCTCATTTCCCACCAGGAAGAGGAATTAACCAAAGGCTCTGCATGCCGTGCCGGAACCAGATTAGGGCCTGAGGCAATCCTGTGGGTTTGCGGCCAGCTCACAAGATAGCGAGTTGAAGAAATAAGCTCAGGGGCACTGTAACTCACAAACCTGCAGAGTTATAAATGACAGCTATCGTCCAAAAATATATTGAAGGAAGGCTGCGAAGACGGCTTGTAAGTGGGGCAGAATTGCAGGAGAACGATTTCAGGGGGTAGACGGGAATTGCATTTAAAGCATAGGAAAAGAGGCAGAACGTCGACAATGATGCTCTTGGCCAAAAAGGTTGTATGCGTTTTTTCCTGAATTTATTCAGGAAATAAAGCATATGCGCTTTTTGGCCAACCAAGCCAGCATGTTAAAGAAATCTGCACTACAATGAAGTCTCACTGCCCCCCGGTCAAAAGGGCCATCTGAAAAAAGTGTAAAATCCAGAAAGGCAGCACAGGCCATGGAGAACAGCGAGCCTTGTTATGCTGATGGGCGGGATGTAAATTGCCAACAGCCAGTCTGGAAAAATGTATGGTGTTTCCCGGAATATCTAAAAAACAAAGCAACGGAGCCTATGGCACTTCCCCTTATGGTCCTATAGCTTAGGAAAGTTAAAATCAAAAACACACAGCCACCCCAAAGTGTCGGACGGCTCTGTTTACAAGAACCTCGTCTACGGTACAAGTTAAATATCCCAGAATGTGAAAAATGGATAAAGAAGTTGTGGTACGTACGTACAGTGGAATATCACACAGCAATGAAATCTATGTCATCAGGCCCGTCGCGGCATAATGAGTGGATTCAGGTACGATGATTCTAAGTGAAATAAGTCACACAGAAAATGAAACATCATAAGATATCACTAATACACGGAATGAAAACTTGGCTACACATGAACTGAATTACAAAACAGAACAGGGTCTCAAATTTAGAAAACCAACTTATGCTTGCTTAAGGGGAAAGGTGAGTTGGGGTGCTGCATAAAACCAGAGATAGAAATTAGCACAGATACCTTTCCATAAGCCAAATATGTAATAGTCAAGACCTACCCCTTGCTCAACGAAATGGACTAAACACCCCATATTCAACGCCTAGGAATACACCTGACTAGTAAGAATCTTCAAACCCATGGATTTATATGTCTCCGTAAGAGAATGAAGCGTGTGTACAGCGGCATGAATGCAGCAGAGAAAATCCGATAAATCCCATTATCAAAATTAATTACACAAACAAAACCCAAGGACAGTGAAATAGAGAGCAATTCTTAAATAATTCATTCAGGGCTTGTGATGCAACCTGGATTTACCACATGTACACCCAGAGCTGAGTGAGACATAAGGTTGGGCACTTCGGGCTGATAGCATTGGTGAGGTTCGATGAGCAAATGCAGACCCTTTGAAGTCATACAGCATGGTACCCATTCCATGGGTCCCAACTCTCCAAGTTTAAGGGATTCTTCCTTCAGCTAAAACATGCATGGGAAACCCACAGTATGGTGCACCGTGTGACTGGCAAACGTTTTCAAATGCATCTCAGTTTTCGTCCCCTTTTACTCTGGTTCACCATTCCAGACCCTTTACGAACACTCTCCCCACTTGGAGAGTCAGTGCCTTTAACCTCCTGTTGGGCACAGTTTGCAATTTCTGCGCAAGATGAAAAGGAATAGGGAGAACGAATGAGAGACTAGCTGTAGGTGTCTGCACGGGCAAATTTAACGCTCATTTCCCACCAGGAAGAGGAATTAACCAAAGGCTCAGCATGCCGTGCCGGAACCAGATTAGGGCCTGAGGCAATCCTGTGGGTTTGCGGCCAGCTCACAAGATAGCGAGTTGAAGAAAGGAGCTCAGGGGCACTGTAACTCACAAACCTGCAGAGTTATAAATGACAGCTATCGTCCAAAAATATATTGAAGGAAGGCTGCGAAGACGACTTGTAAGTGGGGCAGAATTGCAGGAGAACTATTTCAGGGGGTAGACGGGAATTGCATTTAAAGCATAGGAAAAGAGGCAGAACGTCAACAATGATGCTCTTGGCCAAAAAGGGCGTATGCGTTTTTTCCTGAATATATTCAGGAAAAAACGCATACGCACTTTTTGGCCAACCAAGCAAGCATGTTAAAGAAATCTGCACTACAATGAAGTCTCACTGCCCCCCGGTCAAAAGGGCCATCTGAAAAAAGTGTAAAATCCAGAAAGGCAGCACAGGCCATGGAGAACAGGGAGCCTTGTTATGCTGATGCGTGGGATGTGAATTGCCAACAGCCACTCTGGAGAAGTGTATGGTGTTTCCCGGAACACCGAAAAAACAAAGCTACGGAGCCTACGGCACTTCCACTTATGGTCCTATAGCTTAGGGAAATTAAAATCAAAAACACACAGCCACCCCAAAGTGTCGGACAGCTCTGTTTACAAGAACCTCCTCTACGGTACAAGTTAAATATCCCAGAATGTGAAAAATGGATAAAGAAGTTGTGGTACGTACGTACAGTGGAATATCACTCAGCAATGAAATCTATGTCATCAGGCCCGTCGCGGCATAATGAGTGGATTCAGGTACGATGATTCTAAGTGAAATAAGTCACACAGAAAATGAAACATCATAAGATATCTCTAATACACGGAATGTAACCTTGGCTACACATGAACTGAATTACAAAACAGAACAGGGTCTCAAATTTAGAAAAACAACTTATGCTTGCTTAAGGGGAAAGGTGAGTTGGGGTGCTGCATAAAACCAGAGATAGAAATTAGCACAGATACCTTTCCATAAGCCAAATATGTAATAGTCAAGACCTACCCCTTGCTCAATGAAATGGACTAAACACCCAATATTCAACGCCTAGGAATACACCTGACTAGTAAGAATCTTCAAACCCATGGATTTATATGTCTCCGTAAGAGAATGAAGCGTGTGTACAGCGGCATGAATGCAGCAGAGAAAATCCGATAAATCCCATTATCAAAATGAATTACACAAACAAAACCCAAGGACAGTGAAATAGAGAGCAATTCTTAAATAATTCATTCAGGGCTTGTGATGCAACCTGGATTTACCACATGTACACCCAGAGCTGAGTGAGACATAAGGTTGGGCACTTCGGGCTGATAGCATTGGTGAGGTTCGATGAGCAAATGCAGACCCTTTGAAGTCATACAGCATGGTACCCATTCCATGGGTCCCAACTCTCCAAGTTTAAGGGATTCTTCCTTCAGCTAAAACATGCATGGGAAACCCACAGTATGGTGCACCGTGTGACTGGCAAACGTTTTCAAATGCATCTCAGTTTTCGTCCCCTTTTACTCGGGTTCACCATTCCAGACCCTTTACGAACACTCTCCCCACTTGGAGAGTCAGTGCCTTTAACCTCCTGTTGGGCACAGTTTGCAATTTCTGCGCAAGATGAAAAGGAATAGGGAGAACGAATGAGAGACTAGCTCTAGGTGTCTGCACGGGCAAATTTAACGCTCATTTCCCACCAGGAAGAGGAATTAACCAAAGGCTCAGCATGCCGTGCCGGAACCAGATTAGGGCCTGAAGCAATCCTGCGGGTTTGCGGCCAGCTCACAAGAAAGCGATTTGAAGAAAGGAGCTCAGGGGCACTGTAATTCACAAACCTGCAGAGTTATAAATGACAGCTATCGTCCAAAAATATATTGAAGGAAGGCTGCGAAGAGGACTTGAAAGCGGGGCAGAATTGCAGGAAAACGATTTCAGGGGGTAGACTGGAATTGCATTTAAAGCATAGGAAAAGAGGCAGAACGTCGACAATGATGCACTTGGCCAAAAAGGGCGTATGCGTTTTTTCCTGAGTATATTCAGGAAAAAACGCATACGCACTTTTTGGCCAACCAAGCAAGCATGTTAAAGAAATCTGCACTACAATGAAGTCTCACTGCCCCCCGGTCAAAAGAGCCATCTGAAAAAAGTGTAAAATCCAGAAATGCAGCACACGCCATGGAGAACAGGGAGCCTTGTTATGCTGATGGGTGGGATGTAAATTGCCAACAGCCACTCTGCAGAAGTGTATGGTGTTTCCTGAAACACCTAAAAAACAAAGCAACGGAGCCTACGGCACTTCCACTTATGGTCCTATAGCTTAGGGAAATTAAAATAAAAAACACACAGCCACCCCAAAGTTTCAGACGGCTCTGTTTACAAGAACCTCTTCTACAGTACAAGTTAAATATCCCAGAAAGCGAAAAATGGATAAAGAATTTGTGGTACGTACGTACAATGGAATATCACTCACCAATGAAATCTATGTCATCTGGCCCGTCGTGGCATAATGAGTGGATTCAGGTACGATGATTCTAAGAGAAATAAGTCACACAGAAAATGAAACATCATAAGATATCACTAATACACCGAATGTAATCTTGGCTACACATGAACTGAATTACAAAAGAGAACAGGGTCTCAAATTTAGAAAACCAACTTATGTTTGCTTAAGGGGAAAGGTGAGTTGGGGTGCTGCATAAAACCAGAGATAGAAATTAGCACAGATACTATTCCATACGTCATATATGTAATAGTCAAGGGGGCTTCCCTGGTGGCGCACTGGTTGAGAGACCGCCTGCCGATGCAGGGGACGCGGGTTCGTGCCCCTGTCCGAGAGGATCCCACATGCCGTGGAGCTACTGGTCCCGTCAGTCATGGCTGTTGAGCCTGCGCGTCAGGAGCCTGTGCTCCGCAACGGGAGAGGCTACAACACTGAGAGGCCCGCGTACAGCAAAAAAAAAAAAAAAAAATATGTAATAGTCAAGACCTACCCCTTGCTCAACGAAATGGGCTAAACACCCTATATTCAACGCCTAGGAATACACCTGACTAGTAAGAAGCTTCAAACCCATGGATTTATATGTCTCCATAAGAGAATCAAGTGTGTGTACAGCTGCATGAATGCAGCAGAGAAAATCCGGTAAATCCTATTATCAAAATGAATTACAAAAACAAAACACAATGACAGTGAAATAGAGAGCAATTCTTAAATAATTCATTCAGGGCTTGTGATGCAACCTGGATTTACCTCATCTACACCCAGAGCTGAGTGAGACATAAAGTTGGACACTTCGGGGTGATAGCATTGGTGAAGTTCGATGAGCAAATGCAGACCATTTGAAGTCATACTGCATGGTACCCATTCCATGGGTCCGAACTCTCCAGGTTTAAGCGATTCTTCCTTCAGCTAAAACATGCATGGGAAGCCCACAGTATGGTGCACCGTGTGACCGGGAAACATTTTCAAATGCATCTCAGTTTTTGTCCCCGTTTACTCGGGTTCAGAATTCCAGACCCTTTACAAACACTCTCCCCACTTGGAGAGTCAGTGCCTTTAACCTGCTGTTTGGCACAGTTTGCAATTTCTGCGCAAGAGGAATAGGAATAGGAAGAACCAATGAGAGACTAGCTGTAGGTTTCTGCACGGGCAAATTTAACGCTCATTTCCAACCAGGAAGAGGAATTAACCAAACGCTCAGCATGCCGTGCCGGAACCAGATTAGGGCCTGAAGCAATCCTGCGGGTTTGCGGCCAGCTCAAAAGAAAGCGATTTGAAGAAAGGAGCTCAGGGGCACTGTAATTCACAAACCTGCAGAGTTATAAATGACAGCTATCGTCCAAAAATATATTGAAGGAAGGCTGCGAAGAGGACTTGAAAGCGGGGCAAAATTGCAGGAAAACGATTTCAGGGGTTAGACTGGAATTGCATTTAAAGCATAGGAAAAGAGGCAGAACGTCGACAATGATGCACTTGGCCAAAAAGGGCGTATGCGTTTTTTCCGGAATACACGCATATGCCCTTTTTGGCCAACCATGCAAGCATGTTAAAGAAATCTGCACTACAATGAAGTCTCACTGCCCCCCGGTCAAAAGGGCCATCTGAAAAAAGTGTAAAATCCAGAAAGGCAGCACAGGCCATGGAGAACAGGGAGCCTTGTTATGCTGATGGGCGGGATGTAAATTGCCAACAGCCACTCTGGAGAAGTGTATGGTGTTTCCTGAAACACCTAAAAAACAAAGCAACAGAGCCTATGGCACTTCCACTTATGGTCCTATAGCTTAGGGAAATTTAAATCAAAAACACACAGCCAAGCCAAAGTTTCAGATGGCTCTGTTTACAAGAACCTCTTCTACGGTACAAGTTAAATATCCCAGAAAGCGAAAAATGGATAAAGAAGTTGTGGTACGTACGTACAATGGAATATCAGTCACCAAGGAAAGCTATGTCATCTGGCCCGTCGTGGTGTAATGAGTGGATTCAGGTACGATGATTCTAAGTGAAATAAGTCACACAGAAAATGAAACATCATAAGATATCACTAACACACCGAATGTAATCTTGGCTACACATGAACTGAATTACAAAACAGAACAGGGTCTCAAATTTAGAAAACCAACTTATGTTTGCTTAAGGGGAAAGGTGAGTTGGGGTGCTGCATAAAACCAGAGATAGAAATTAGCACAGATACCATTCCATACGTCAAATATGTAATAGTCAAGACCTACCCCTTGCTCAACGAAATGGGCTAAACACCCTATATTCAACGCCTAGGAATACACCTGACTAGTAAGAATCTTCAAACCCATGGATTTATATGTCTCCATAAGAGAATCAAGCGTGTGTACAGCTGCATGAATGCAGCAGAGAAAATCCGATAAATCCTATTATCAAAATGAATTACAAAAACAAAACACAATGACAGTGAAATAGAGAGCAATTCTTAAATAATTCATTCAGGGCTTGTGATGCAACCTGGATTTACCTCATCTACACCCAGAGCTGAGTGAGACATAAAGTTGGACACTTCGGGCTGATAGCATTGGTGAGGTTCGATGAGCAAATGCAGACCATTTGAAGTCATACTGCATGGTACCCATTCCATGGGTCCCACCTCTCCAGGTTTAAGCGATTCTTCCTTCAGCTAAAACATGCATGGGAAACCCACAGTATGGTGCACCGTGTGACCGGGAAACGTTTTCAAATGCATCTCAGTTTTCGTCCCCTTTTACTCGGGTTCACAATTCCAGACCCTTTACTAACACTCTCCCCACTTGGAGAGTCAGTGCCTTTAACCTCCTGTTTGGCACAGTTTGCAATTTCTGCGCAAGATGAACAGGAATAGGGAGAACCAATGAGAGACTAGCTGTAGGTGTCTGCACGGGCAAATTTAACGCTCATTTCCCACCAGGAAGAGGAATTAACCGAAGGCTCAGCATGCTGTGCCGGAACCAGATTAGGGCCTGAAGCAATCCTGAGGGTTTGCGGCCAGCTCACAAGAAAGCGATTTGAAGAAAGGAGCTCCGGGGCACTGTAATTCAAAACCTGCAGTGTTGTAAATGACAGCTATCGTCCAAAAATATATTGAAGGAAGGCTGCGAAGAGGACTTGAAAGCGGGGCAGAATTTCAGGAAAACGATTTCATGGGGTAGACTGGAATTGCATTTAAAGCATAGGAAAAGAGGCAGAACGTCGACAATGATGCACTTGGCCAAAAAGAGCGTATGCGTTTTTTCCTGAATATATTCAGGAAAAAACGCATACGCTCTTTTTGGCCAACCAAGCAACCATGTTAAAGAAATCTGCACTACAATGAAGTCTCACTGCCCCCCGGTCAAAAGGGCCATCTGAAAAAAGTGTAAAATCCAGAAATGCAGCACAGGCCATGGAGAACAGGGAGCCTTGTTATGCTCATGGGTGGGATGTAAATTGCCAACAGCCACTCTGGAGAAGTGTATGGTGTTTCCTGAAACACCTAAAAAACAAAGCAACGGAGCCTACGGCACTTCCACTTATGGTCCTATAGCTTAGGGAAATTAAAATCAAAAACACACAGCCACGCCAAAGTTTCAGACGGCTCTGTTTACAAGAACCTCGTCTACGGTACAAGTTAAATATCCCAGAAAGCGAAAAATGGATAAAGAAGTTGTGGTACGTACGTACAATGGAATATCAGTCACCAATGAAGTCTATGTCATCTGGCCCGTCGTGGCATAATGAGTGGATTCAGGTACAATGATTCTAAGTGAAATAAGTCACACAGAAAATGAAACATCATAAGATATCTCTAATACACCGAATGTAATCTTGGCTACACATGAACTGAATTACAAAACAGAACAGGGTCTCAAATTTAGAAAACCAACTTATGTTTGCTTAAGGGGAAAGGTGAGTTGGGGTGCTGCATAAAACCAGAGATAGAAATTAGCACAGATACCATTCCATACGTCAAATATGTAATAGTCAAGACCTACCCCTTGCTCAACGAAATGGGCTAAACACCCTATATTCAACGCCTAGCAATACACCTGACTAGTAAGAATCTTCAAACCCATGGATTTATATGTCTCCATAAGAGAATCAAGCATGTGTACAGCTGCATGAAGGCAGCAGAGAAAATCCGATAAATCCTATTATCAAAATGAATTACAAAAACAAAACACAATGACAGTGAAATAGAGAGCAATTCTTAAATAATTCATTCAGGGCTTGTGATGCAACCTGGATTTACCTCATCTAAACCCAGAGCTGAGTGAGACCTAAGGTTGGACACTTCGGGCTGATAGCATTGGTGAGGTTCGATGAGCAAATGCAGACCATTTGAAGTCATACTACATGGTACCCATTCCATGGGTCCCAACTCTCCAGGTTTAAGCGATTCTTCCTTCAGGTAAAGCATGCATGGGAAGCCCACAGTATGGTGCACCGTGTGACCGGGAAACATTTTCAAATGCATCTCAGTTTTTGTCCCCGTTTACTCGGGTTCAGAATTCCAGACCCTTTACAAACACTCTCCCCACTTGGAGAGTCAGTGCCTTTAACCTGCTGTTTGGCACAGTTTGCAATTTCTGCGCAAGAGGAATAGGAATAGGAAGAACCAATGAGAGACTAGCTGTAGGTTTCTGCACGGGCAAATTTAACGCTCATTTCCAACCAGGAAGAGGAATTAACCAAACGCTCAGCATGCCGTGCCGGAACCAGATTAGGGCCTGAAGCAATCCTGCGGGTTTGCGGCCAGCTCAAAAGAAAGCGATTTGAAGAAAGGAGCTCAGGGGCACTGTAATTCACAAACCTGCAGAGTTATAAATGACAGCTATCGTCCAAAAATATATTGAAGGAAGGCTGCGAAGAGGACTTGAAAGCGGGGCAAAATTGCAGGAAAACGATTTCAGGGGTTAGACTGGAATTGCATTTAAAGCATAGGAAAAGAGGCAGAACGTCGACAATGATGCACTTGGCCAAAAAGGGCGTATGCGTTTTTTCCGGAATATACGCATACGCCCTTTTTGGCCAACCAAGCAAGCATGTTAAAGAAATCTGCACTACAATGAAGTCTCACTGCCCCCCGGTCAAAAGGGCCATCTGAAAAAAGTGTAAAATCCAGAAAGGCAGCACAGGCCATGGAGAACAGGGAGCCTTGTTATGCTCATGGGTGGGATGTAAATTGCCAACAGCCACTCTGGAGAAGTGTATGGTGTTTCCTGAAACACCTAAAAAACAAGGCAACGGAGCCTACGGCACTTCCACTTATGGTCCTATAGCTTAGGGAAATTAAAATAAAAAACACACAGCCACCCCAAAGTTTCAGACGGCTCTGTTTACAAGAACCTCGTCTACGGTACAAGTTAAATATCCCAGAAAGCGAAAAATGGATAAAGAAGTTGTGGTACGTACGTACAATGGAATATCACTCACCAATGAAATCTATGTCATCTGGCCCGTCGTGGCATAATGAGTGGATTCAGGTACGATGATTCTAAGAGAAATAAGTCACACAGAAAATGAAACATCATAAGTTATCTCTAATACACCGAATGTAATCTTGGCTACACATGAACTGAATTACAAAACAGAACAGGGTCTCAAATTTAGAAAACCAACTTATGTTTGCTTAAGTGGAAAGGTGAGTTGGGGTGCTGCATAAAACCAGAGATAGAAATTAGCACAGATACCATTCCATACGTCAAATATGTAATAGTCAAGACCTACACCTTGCTCAAAGAAATGGGCTAAACACCCTATATTCAACGCTTGGAATACACCTGACTAGTAAGAATCTTCAAACCCATGGATTTATATGTCTCCATAAGAGAATCAAGCGTGTGTACAGCTGCATGAAGGTAGCAGAGAAAATCCGATAAATACTATTATCAAAATGAATTACAAAAACAAAACACAATGACAGTGAAATAGAGAGCAATTCTTAAATAATTCATTCAGGGCTTGTGATGCAACCTGGATTTACCTCATCTACACCCAGAGCTGAGTGAGACATAAAGTTGGACACTTCGGGCTGATAGCATTGGTGAGGTTCAAGAGCAAACGCAGACCATTTGAAGTCATACTGCATGGTACCCATTCCATGGGTCCCAACTCTCCAGGTTTAAGCGATTCTTCCTTCAGCTAAAACATGCATGGGAAACCCACAGTATGGTGCACCGTGTGACCGGGAAACGTTTTCAAATGCATCTCAGTTTTCGTCCCCTTTTACTCGGGTTCACAATTCCAGACCCTTTACTAACACTCTACCCACTTGGAGAGTCAGTGCCTTTAACCTGCTGTTTGGCACAGTTTGCAATTTCTGCGCAAGATGAACAGGAATAGGGAGAACCAATGAGAGACTAGCTGTAGGTGTCTGCACGGGCAAATTTAACGCTCATTTCCCACCAGGAAGAGGAATTAACCAAACGCTCAGCATGCCGTGCCGGAACCAGATTAGGGCCTGAAGCAACCCTGCGAGTTTGCGGCCAGCTCACAAGAAAGCGATTTGAAGAAAGGAGCTCAGGGGCACTCTAATTCACAAACCTGCAGAGTTATAAATGACAGCTATCGTCCAAAAATATATTGAAGGAAGCCTGCGAAGAGGACTTGAAAGCGGGGCAGAATTGCAGGAAAACGATTTCAGGGGGTAGACTGGAATTGCATTTAAAGCATAGGAAAAGAGGCAGAACGTCGACAATGATGCACTTGGCCAAAAAGGGCGTATGCGTTTTTTCCTGAATATATTCAGGAAAAAACGCATACGCCCTTTTTGGCCAACCAAGCAAGCATGTTAAAGAAATCTGCACTACAATGAAGTCTCACTGCCCCCCGGTCAAAAGGGCCATCTGAAAAAAGTGTAAAATCCAGAAAGGCAGCACAGGCCATGGAGAACAGGGAGCCTTGTTATGCTGATGGGCGGGATGTAAATTGCCAACAGCCACTCTGGAGAAGTGTATGGTGTTTCCTGAAACACCTAAAAAACAAAGCAACAGAGCCTACGGCACTTCCACTTATGGTCCTATAGCTTAGGGAAATTTAAATCAAAAACACACAGCCAAGCCAAAGTTTCAGATGGCTCTGTTTACAAGAACCTCTTCTACGGTACAAGTTAAATATCCCAGAAAGCGAAAAATGGATAAAGAAGTTGTGGTACGTACGTACAATGGAATATCAGTCACCAAGGAAAGCTATGTCATCTGGCCCGTCGTGGTGTAATGAGTGGATTCAGGTACGATGATTCTAAGTGAAATAAGTCACACAGAAAATGAAACATCATAAGATATCACTAACACACCGAATGTAACCTTGGCTACACATGAACTGAATTACAAAACAGAACAGGGTCTCAAATTTAGAAAACCAACTTATGTTTGCTTAAGGGGAAAGGTGAGTTGGGGTGCTGCATAAAACCAGAGATAGAAATTAGCACAGATACCATTCCATACGTCAAATATGTAATAGTCAAGACCTACCCCTTGCTCAACGAAATGGGCTAAACACCCTATATTCAACGCCTAGGAATACACCTGACTAGTAAGAATCTTCAAACCCATGGATTTATATGTCTCCATAAGAGAATCAAGCGTGTGTACAGCTGCATGAATGCAGCAGAGAAAATCCGATAAATCCTATTATCAAAATGAATTACAAAAACAAAACACAATGACAGTGAAATAGAGAGCAATTCTTAAATAATTCATTCAGGGCTTGTGATGCAACCTGGATTTACCTCATCTACACCCAGAGCTGAGTGAGACATAAAGTTGGACACTTCGGGCTGATAGCATTGGTGAGGTTCGATGAGCAAATGCAGACCATTTGAAGTCATACTGCATGGTACCCATTCCATGGGTCCCACCTCTCCAGGTTTAAGCGATTCTTCCTTCAGCTAAAACATGCATGGGAAACCCACAGTATGGTGCACCGTGTGACCGGGAAACGTTTTCAAATGCATCTCAGTTTTCGTCCCCTTTTACTCGGGTTCACAATTCCAGACCCTTTACTAACACTCTCCCCACTTGGAGAGTCAGTGCCTTTAACCTCCTGTTTGGCACAGTTTGCAATTTCTGCGCAAGATGAACAGGAATAGGGAGAACCAATGAGAGACTAGCTGTAGGTGTCTGCACGGGCAAATTTAACGCTCATTTCCCACCAGGAAGAGGAATTAACCGAAGGCTCAGCATGCTGTGCCGGAACCAGATTAGGGCCTGAAGCAATCCTGAGGGTTTGCGGCCAGCTCACAAGAAAGCGATTTGAAGAAAGGAGCTCCGGGGCACTGTAATTCAAAACCTGCAGTGTTGTAAATGACAGCTATCGTCCAAAAATATATTGAAGGAAGGCTGCGAAGAGGACTTGAAAGCGGGGCAGAATTTCAGGAAAACGATTTCATGGGGTAGACTGGAATTGCATTTAAAGCATAGGAAAAGAGGCAGAACGTCGACAATGATGCACTTGGCCAAAAAGAGCGTATGCGTTTTTTCCTGAATATATTCAGGAAAAAACGCATACGCTCTTTTTGGCCAACCAAGCAACCATGTTAAAGAAATCTGCACTACAATGAAGTCTCACTGCCCCCCGGTCAAAAGGGCCATCTGAAAAAAGTGTAAAATCCAGAAATGCAGCACAGGCCATGGAGAACAGGGAGCCTTGTT
The DNA here is from genome assembly GCF_059928025.1 of Delphinapterus leucas. Classification (NCBI taxonomy): domain Eukaryota; kingdom Metazoa; phylum Chordata; class Mammalia; order Artiodactyla; family Monodontidae; genus Delphinapterus; species Delphinapterus leucas. The sequence goes on from NC_143134.1 coordinate 4,722,914, forward strand.
ATGCTCATGGGTGGGATGTAAATTGCCAACAGCCACTCTGGAGAAGTGTATGGTGTTTCCTGAAACACCTAAAAAACAAAGCAACGGAGCCTACGGCACTTCCACTTATGGTCCTATAGCTTAGGGAAATTAAAATCAAAAACACACAGCCACGCCAAAGTTTCAGACGGCTCTGTTTACAAGAACCTCGTCTACGGTACAAGTTAAATATCCCAGAAAGCGAAAAATGGATAAAGAAGTTGTGGTACGTACGTACAATGGAATATCACTCACCAATGAAGTCTATGTCATCTGGCCCGTCGTGGCATAATGAGTGGATTCAGGTACGATGATTCTAAGTGAAATAAGTCACACAGAAAATGAAACATCATAAGATATCTCTAATACACCGAATGTAATCTTGGCTACACATGAACTGAATTACAAAACAGAACAGGGTCTCAAATTTAGAAAACCAACTTATGTTTGCTTAAGGGGAAAGGTGAGTTGGGGTGCTGCATAAAACCAGAGATAGAAATTAGCACAGATACCATTCCATACGTCAAATATGTAATAGTCAAGACCTACCCCTTGCTCAACGAAATGGGCTAAACACCCTATATTCAACGCCTAGCAATACACCTGACTAGTAAGAATCTTCAAACCCATGGATTTATATGTCTCCATAAGAGAATCAAGCATGTGTACAGCTGCATGAAGGCAGCAGAGAAAATCCGATAAATCCTATTATCAAAATGAATTACAAAAACAAAACACAATGACAGTGAAATAGAGAGCAATTCTTAAATAATTCATTCAGGGCTTGTGATGCAACCTGGATTTACCTCATCTAAACCCAGAGCTGAGTGAGACCTAAGGTTGGACACTTCGGGCTGATAGCATTGGTGAGGTTCGATGAGCAAATGCAGACCATTTGAAGTCATACTACATGGTACCCATTCCATGGGTCCCAACTCTCCAGGTTTAAGCGATTCTTCCTTCAGGTAAAGCATGCATGGGAAGCCCACAGTATGGTGCACCGTGTGACCGGGAAACATTTTCAAATGCATCTCAGTTTTTGTCCCCGTTTACTCGGGTTCAGAATTCCAGACCCTTTACAAACACTCTCCCCACTTGGAGAGTCAGTGCCTTTAACCTGCTGTTTGGCACAGTTTGCAATTTCTGCGCAAGAGGAATAGGAATAGGAAGAACCAATGAGAGACTAGCTGTAGGTTTCTGCACGGGCAAATTTAACGCTCATTTCCAACCAGGAAGAGGAATTAACCAAACGCTCAGCATGCCGTGCCGGAACCAGATTAGGGCCTGAAGCAATCCTGCGGGTTTGCGGCCAGCTCAAAAGAAAGCGATTTGAAGAAAGGAGCTCAGGGGCACTGTAATTCACAAACCTGCAGAGTTATAAATGACAGCTATCGTCCAAAAATATATTGAAGGAAGGCTGCGAAGAGGACTTGAAAGCGGGGCAAAATTGCAGGAAAACGATTTCAGGGGTTAGACTGGAATTGCATTTAAAGCATAGGAAAAGAGGCAGAACGTCGACAATGATGCACTTGGCCAAAAAGGGCGTATGCGTTTTTTCCGGAATATACGCATACGCCCTTTTTGGCCAACCAAGCAAGCATGTTAAAGAAATCTGCACTACAATGAAGTCTCACTGCCCCCCGGTCAAAAGGGCCATCTGAAAAAAGTGTAAAATCCAGAAAGGCAGCACAGGCCATGGAGAACAGGGAGCCTTGTTATGCCCATGGGTGAGATGTAAATTGCCAAGAGCCACTCTGGAGAAGTGTATGGTGTTTCCTGAAACACCTAAAAAACAAAGCAACGGAGCCTACGGCACTTCCACTTATGGTCCTATAGCTTAGGGAAATTAAAATAAAAAACACACAGCCACCCCAAAGTTTCAGACGGCTCTGTTTACAAGAACCTCGTCTACGGTACAAGTTAAATATCCCAGAAAGCGAAAAATGGATAAAGAAGTTGTGGTACGTAGGTACAATGGAATATCACTCACCAATGAAATCTATGTCATCTGGCCCGTCGTGGCATAATGAGTGGATTCAGGTACGATGATTCTAAGAGAAATAAGTCACACAGAAAATGAAACATCATAAGTTATCTCTAATACACCGAATGTAATCTTGGCTACACATGAACTGAATTACAAAACAGAACAGGGTCTCAAATTTAGAAAACCAACTTATGTTTGCTTAAGGGGAAAGGTGAGTTGGGGTGCTGCATAAAACCAGAGATAGAAATTAGCACAGATACCATTCCATACGTCAAATATGTAATAGTCAAGACCTACCCCTTGCTCAACGAAATGGGCTAAACACCCTATAATCAACGCCTAGGAATACACCTGACTAGTAAGAATCTTCAAACCCATGGATTTATATGTCTCCATAAGAGAATCAAGCGTGTGTACAGCTGCATGAAGGCAGCAGAGAAAATCCGATAAATCCTATTATCAAAATGAATTACAAAAACAAAACACAATGACAGTGAAATAGAGAACAATTCTTAAATAATTCATTCAGGGCTTGTGATGCAACCTGGATTTACCTCATCTACACCCAGAGCTGAGTGAGACATAAGGTTGGACACTTCGGGGTGATACCACTGGTGAGGTTCGATGAGCAAATGCAGACCATTTGAAGTCATACTGCATGGTACCCATTCCATGGGTCCCACCTCTCCAGGTTTAAGCGATTCTTCCTTCAGCTAAAGCATGCATGGGAAGCCCACAGTATGGTGCACCGTGTGACCGGGAAACGTTTTCAAAGGCATCTCAATTTTCGTCCCCTTTTACTCGGGTTCACAATTCCAGACCCTTTTCTAACACTCTCCAGACTTGGAGAGTCAGTGCCTTTAACCTCCTGTTTGGCACAGTTTGCAATTTCTGCGCAAGATGAACAGGAATAGGGAGAACCAATGAGAGACTAGCTGTAGGTGTCTGCACGGGCAAATTTAACGCACATTTCCCACCAGAAAGACGAATTAACCAAAGGCTCAGCATGCCGTGCCGGAACAAGATTAGGGCCTGAAGCAATCCTGCGGGTTTGCGGCCAGCTCACAAGATAGCGAGTTGAAGAAAGGAGCTCAGGGGCACTGTAATTCACAAACCTGCAGAGTTATAAATGACAGCTATCGTCCAAAAATATATTGAAGGAAGGCTGCGAAGAGGACTTGAAAGCGGGGCAGAATTGCAGGAAAACGATTTCAGGGGGTAGACTGGAATTGCATTTAAAGCATAGGAAAAGAGGCAGGACGTCGACAATGATGCACTTGGCCAAAAAGGGCGTATGCGTTTTTTCCTGAATATATTCAGGAAAAAACGCATACGCACTTTTTGGCCAACCAAGCAAGCATGTTAAAGAAATCTGCACTACAATGAAGTCTCACTGCCCCCCGGTCAAAAGGGCCATGTGAAAAAAGTGTAAAATCCAGAAATGCAGCACAGGCCATGGAGAACAGGGAGCCTTGTTATGCTGATGGGTGGGATGTAAATTGCCAACAGCCACTCTGGAGAAGTGTATGGTGTTTCCTGAAACACCTAAAAAACAAAGCAACGGAGCCTACGGCACTTCCACTTATGGTCCTATAGCTTAGGGAAATTAAAATCAAAAACACACAGCCACCCCAAAGTTTCAGACGGCTCTGTTTACAAGAACCTCGTCTGCGGTACAAGTTAAATATCCCAGAAACCGAAAAATGGATAAAGAAGTTGTGGTTCGTACGTACAATGGAATATCAGTCACCAAGGAAATCTATGTCATCTGGCCCGTCGTGGCATAATGAGTGGATTCAGGTACGATGATTCTAAGTGAAATAAGTCACACAGAAAATGAAACATCATAAGTTATCTCTAATACACCGAATGTAATCTTGGCTACACATGAACTGAATTACAAAACAGAACAGGGTCTCAAATTTAGAAAACCAACTTATGTTTGCTTAAGGGGAAAGGTGAGTTGGGGTGCTGCATAAAACCAGAGATAGAAATTAGCACAGATACCATTCCATACGTCAAATATGTAATAGTCAAGACCTACACCTTGCTCAACGAAATGGGCTAAACACCCTATATTCAACGCCTAGGAATACACCTGACTAGTAAGAATCTTCAAACCCATGGATTTATATGTCTCCATAAGAGAAACAAGCGTGTGTACAGCTGCATGAATGCAGCAGAGAAAATCCGATAAATCCTATTATCAAAATGAATTACAAAAACAAAACACAATGACAGTGAAATAGAGAGCAATTCTTAAATAATTCATTCAGGCCTTGTGATGCAACCTGGATTTACCTCATCTACACCCAGAGCTGAGTGAGACATAAAGTTGGACACTTCGGGCTGATAGCATTGGTGAGGTTCGATGAGCAAATGCAGACCATTTGAAGTCATACTGCATGGTACCCATTCCATGGGTCCCAACTCTCCAGGTTTAAGCGATGCTTCCTTCAGCTAAAACATGCATGGGAAACCCACAGTATGGTGCACCGTGTGACCGGGAAACGTTTTCAAATGCATCTCAGTTTTCGTCCCCTTTTACTCGGGTTCACAATTCCAGACCCTTTACAAACACTCTCCCCACTTGGAGAGTCAGTGCCTTTAACCTGCTGTTTGGCACAGTTTGCAATTTCTGCGCAAGATGAACAGGAATAGGGAGAAACAATGAGAGACTAGCTGTAGTTGTCTGCACGGGCAAAATTAACGCTCATTTCCCACCAGGAAGAGGAATTAACCAAACGCTCAGCATGCCGTGCCGGAACCAGATTAGGGCCTGAAGCAATCCTGCGGGTTTGCGGCCAGCTCACAAGAAAGCGATTTGAAGAAAGGAGCTCAGGGGCACTGTAATTCACAAACCTGCAGAGTTATAAATGACAGCTATCGTCCAAAAATATATTGAAGGAAGGCTGCGAAGAGGACTTGAAAGCGGGGCAGAATTTCAGGAAAACGATTTCAGGGGGTAGACTAGAATTGCATTTAAAGCATAGGAAAAGAGGCAGAACGTCGACAATGATGCACTTGGCCAAAAAGGGCGTATGCGTTTTTTCCTGAATATATTCAGGAAAAAACGCATACGCCCTTTTTGGCCAACCAAGCAAGCATGTTAAAGAAATCTGCACTACAATGAAGTCTCACTGCCCCCCGGTCAAAAGGGCCATCTGAAAAAAGTGTAAAATCCAGAAAGGCAGCACAGGCCATGTAGAACAGGGAGCCTTGTTATGCTGATGGGCGGGATGTAAATTGCCAACAGCCACTCTGGAGAAGTGTATGGTGTTTCCTGAAACACCTAAAAAACAAAGCAACAGAGCCTACGGCACTTGCACTTATGGTCCTATAGCTTAGGGAAATTTAAATCAAAAACACACAGCCAAGCCAAAGTTTCAGATGGCTCTGTTTACAAGAACCTCTTCTACGGTACAAGTTAAATATCCCAGAAAGCGAAAAATGGATAAAGAAGTTGTGGTACGTACGTACAATGGAATATCAGTCACCAAGGAAAGCTATGTCATCTGGCCCGTCGTGGTGTAATGAGTGGATTCAGGTACGATGATTCTAAGTGAAATAAGTCACACAGAAAATGAAACATCATAAGATATCACTAACACACCGAATGTAATCTTGGCTACACATGAACTGAATTACAAAACAGAACAGGGTCTCAAATTTAGAAAACCAACTTATGTTTGCTTAAGGGGAAAGGTGAGTTGGGGTGCTGCATAAAACCAGAGATAGAAATTAGCACAGATACCATTCCATACGTCAAATATGTAATAGTAAAGACCTACCCCTTGCTCAACGAAATGGGCTAAACACCCTATATTCAACGCCTAGGAATACACCTGACTAGTAAGAATCTTCAAACCCATGGATTTATATGTCTCCATAAGAGAATCAAGCGTGTGTACAGCTGCATGAATGCAGCAGAGAAAATCCGATAAATCCTATTATCAAAATGAATTACAAAAACAAAACACAATGACAGTGAAATAGAGAGCAATTCTTAAATAATTCATTCAGGGCTTGTGATGCAACCTGGATTTACCTCATCTACACCCAGAGCTGAGTGAGACATAAAGTTGGACACTTCGGGCTGATAGCATTGGTGAGGTTCGATGAGCAAATGTAGACCATTTGAAGTCATACTGCATGGTACCCATTCCATGGGTCCCAACTCTCCAGGTTTAAGCGATTCTTCCTTCAGCTAAAACATGCATGGGAAACCCACAGTATGGTGCACCGTGTGACCGGGAAACGTTTTCAAATGCATCTCAGTTTTCGTCCCCTTTTACTCGGGTTCACAATTCCAGACCCTTTACTAACACTCTCCCCACTTGGAGAGTCAGTGCCTTTAACCTCCTGTTTGGCACAGTTTGCAATTTCTGCGCAAGATGAACAGGAATAGGGAGAACCAATGAGAGACTAGCTGTAGGTGTCTGCACGGGCAAATTTAACGCTCATTTCCCACCAGGAAGAGGAATTAACCGAAGGCTCAGCATGCTGTGCCGGAACCAGATTAGGGCCTGAAGCAATCCTGAGGGTTTGCGGCCAGCTCACAAGAAAGCGATTTGAAGAAAGGAGCTCCGGGGCACTGTAATTCACAACCTGCAGTGTTGTAAATGACAGCTATCGTCCAAAAATATATTGAAGGAAGGCTGCGAAGAGCACTTGAAAGCGGGGCAGAATTTCAGGAAAACGATTTCATGGGGTAGACTGGAATTGCATTTAAAGCATAGGAAAAGAGGCAGAACGTCGACAATGATGCACTTGGCCAAAAAGAGCGTATGCGTTTTTTCCTGAATATATTCAGGAAAAAACGCATACGCTCTTTTTGGCCAACCAAGCAACCATGTTAAAGAAATCTGCACTACAATGAAGTCTCACTGCCCCCCGGTCAAAAGGGCCATCTGAAAAAAGTGTAAAATCCAGAAATGCAGCACAGGCCATGGAGAACAGGGAGCCTTGTTATGCTGATGGGTGGGATGTAAATTGCCAACAGCCACTCTGGAGAAGTGTATGGTGTTTCCTGAAACACCTAAAAAACAAAGCAACGGAGCCTACGGCACTTCCACTTATGGTCCTATAGCTTAGGGAAATTAAAATAAAAAACACACAGCCATGCCAATGTTTCAGATGGCTCTGTTTACAAGAACCTCGTCTACCGTACAAGTTAAATATCCCAGAAAGCGAAAAATGGATAAAGAAGTTGTGGTACGTACGTACAATGGAATATCACTCACCAATGAAGTCTATGTCATCTGGCCCGTCGTGGCATAATGAGTGGATTCAGGTACGATGATTCTAAGTGAAATAAGTCACACAGAAAATGAAACATCATAATATATCACTAATACACCGAATGTAATCTTGGCTGCACATGAACTGAATTACAAAACAGAACAGGGTCTCAAATATAGAAAACCAACTTATGCTTGCTTAAGGGGAAAGGTGAGTTGGGGTGCTGCATAAAACCAGAGATAGAAATTAGCACAGATACCTTTCCATAAGCCAAATATGTAATAGTCAAGACCTACCCCTTGCTCAACGAAATGGACGAAACACCCCATATTCAACGCCTAGGAATACACCTGACTAGTAAGAATCTTCAAACCCATGGATTTATATGTCTCCATAAGAGAATCAAGCATGTGTACAGCTGCATGAAGGCAGCAGAGAAAATCCGATAAATCCTATTATCAAAATGAATTACAAAAACAAAACACAATGACAGTGAAATAGAGAGCAATTCTTAAATAATTCATTCAGGGCTTGTGATGCAACCTGGATTTACCTCATCTAAACCCAGAGCTGAGTGAGACCTAAGGTTGGACACTTCGGGCTGATAGCATTGGTGAGGTTCGATGAGCAAATGCAGACCATTTGAAGTCATACTACATGGTACCCATTCCATGGGTCCCAACTCTCCAGGTTTAAGCGATTCTTCCTTCAGGTAAAGCATGCATGGGAAGCCCACAGTATGGTGCACCGTGTGACCGGGAAACATTTTCAAATGCATCTCAGTTTTTGTCCCCGTTTACTCGGGTTCAGAATTCCAGACCCTTTACAAACACTCTCCCCACTTGGAGAGTCAGTGCCTTTAACCTGCTGTTTGGCACAGTTTGCAATTTCTGCGCAAGAGGTATAGGAATAGGAAGAACCAATGAGAGACTACCTGTAGGTTTCTGCACGGGCAAATTTAACGCTCATTTCCAACCAGGAAGAGGAATTAAACAAACGCTCAGCATGCCGTGCCGGAACCAGATTAGGGCCTGAAGCAATCCTGCGGGTTTGCGGCCAGCTAAAAAGAAAGCGATTTGAAGAAAGGAGCTCAGGGGCACTGTAATTCACAAACCTGCAGAGTTATAAATGACAGCTATCGTCCAATAAAATATTGAAGGAAGGCTGCGAAGAGGACTTGAAAGCGGGGCAGAATTGCAGGAAAACGATTTCAGGGGGTAGACTGGAATTGCATTTAAAGCATAGGAATAGAGGCAGAACGTCCACAATGATGCACTTGGCCAAAAAGGGCGTATGCGTTTTTTTCCTGAATATATTCAGGAAAAAACGCATACGCGCTTTTTGGACAACCAAGCAACCATGTTAAAGAAATCTGCACTACAATGAAGTCTCACTGCCCCCCGATCAAAAGGGCCATCTGAAAAAAGTGTAAAATCCAGAAAGGCAGCACAGGCCATGGAGAACAGGGAGCCTTGTTATGCTGATGGGTGGGATGTAAATTGCCAACAGCCACTCTGGAGAAGTTTATGGTGTTTCCTGAAACACCTAAAAAACAAAGCAACGGAGCCTACGGCACTTCCACTTATGGTCCTATAGCTTAGGGAAATTAAAATCAAAAACACACAGCCACCCCAAAATTTCAGACGGCTCTCCTCACAAGAACCTCGTCTACGGTACAAGTTAAATATCCCAGAAAGCGAAGAAATGGATAAAGAACTTGTGGTACGTACGTACAATGGAATATCACTCACCAATGAAATCTATGTCCTCTGGCCCGTCGTGGCATAATGAGTGGATTCAGGTACGATGATTCTAAGTGAAATAAGTCACACAGAAAATGAAACATCATAAGATATCACTAATACACGGAATGTAATCTTGGCTACACATGAACTGAATTACAAAACAGAACAGGGTCTCAAATTTAGAAAACCAACTTATGTTTGCTTAAGGGGAAAGGTGAGTTGGGGTGCTGCATAAAACCAGAGATAGAAATTAGCAGAGATACCATTCCATAAGTCAAATATGTAATAGTCAAGACCTACCCCTTGCTCAACGCAATGGGCTAAACACGCTCTATTCAACGCCTAGGAATACACCTCACTAGTAAGACTCTTCAAACCCATGGATTTATATGTCTCCATAAGAGAATCAAGCCTGTGTACAGCTGCATGAAGGCAGCAGAGAAAATCCGATAAATCCCATTATCAAAATGAATTAAATAACAAAACACAATGACAGTGAAATAGAGAGCAATTCTTAAATAATTCATTCAGGGCTTGTGATGCAACCTGGATTTACCTCATCTACACCCAGAGCTGAGTGAGACATAAGGTTGGACACTTCGGGCTGATAGCATTGGTGAGGTTCGATGAGCAAATGCAGACCCTTTGAAGTCATGCTGCATGATACCCATTCCATGGGTCCCAACTCTCCAGGTTTAAGCGATTCTTCCTTCAGCTAAAACATGCATGGGAAACCCACAGTATGGTGCACCGTGTGACCGGGAAACGTTTTCAAATGCATCTCAGTTTTCGACCCCTTTTACACAGGTTCACCATTCCAGACCCTTTACTAACACTCTCCCCACTTGGAGAGTCAGTGCCTTTAATCTGCTGTTTGGCACAGTTTGCAATTTCTGCGCAAGATGAACAGGAATAGGGAGAACCAATGAGAGACTAGCTGTAGGTGTCTGCACGGGCAAATTTAATGCTCATTTCCCACCAGGAAGAGGAATTAACCAAACGCTCAACATTCCGTGCTGGAACCAGATTAGGGCCTGAATCAAACATGGGGGTTTGCGGCCATCTCACAAGAAAGCGATTTGAAGAAAGGAGCTCAGGGGCACTGTAATTCACAAACCTGCAGAGTTATAAATGACAGCTATCGTCCAAAAATATATTGAAGGAAGGCTGCGAAGAGGACTTGAAAGCGGGGCAGAATTGCAGGAAAACGATTTCAGGGGGTAGACGGGAATTGCATTTAAAGCATAGGAAAAGAGGCAGAACGTCGACAATGATTCACTTGGCCAAAAAGGGCGTATGCGTTTTTTCCTGAATATATTCAGGAAAAAACGCATACGCACTTTTTCGCCAACCAAGCAAGCAAGTTAAAGAAATCTGCACTACAATGAAGTCTCACTGCCCCCCGGTCAAAAGGGCCATCTGAAAAAAGTGTAAAATCCAGAAAGGCAGCACAGGCCATGGAGAACAGGGAGCCTTGTTATGCTGATGGGCGGGATGTAAATTGCCAACAGCCACCCTGGAGAAGTGTATGGTGTTTCCTGAAACACCTAAAAAACAAAGCTATGGAGCCTACGGCACTTCCACTTATGGTCCTATAGCTTAGGGAAATTAAAATCAAAAACACACAGCCACCCCAAAGTGTCGGACGGCTCTGTTTACAAGAAACTCGTCTACGGTACAAGTTAAATATCCCAGAATGTGAAAAATGGATAAAGAAGTTGTGGTACGTACGTACAATGGAATATCACTCAGCAATGAAATCTATGTCATCAGGCCCGTCGCGGCATAATGAGTGGATTCAGGTACGATGATTCTAAGTGAAATAAGTCACACAGAAAATGAAACATCATAAGATATCACTACTACACGGAATGTAAACTTGGCTACACATGAACTGAATTACAAAACAGAACAGGGTCTCAAATTTAGAAAACCAACTTATGCTTGCTTAAGGGGAAAGGTGAGTTGGGGTGCTGCATAAAACCAGAGATAGAAATTAGCACAGATACCTTTCCATAAGCCAAATATGTAATAGTTAAGACCTACCCCTTGACAACGAAATGGACTAAACACCCCATATTCAACGCCTAGGAATACACCTGACTAGTAAGAATCTTCAAACCCATGGATTTATATGTCTCCGTAAGAGAATGAAGCGTGTGTACAGTGGCATGAATGCAGCAGAGAAAATCCGATAAATCCCATTATCAAAATGAATTACACAAACAAAACCCAAGGACAGTGAAATAGAGAGCAATTCTTAAATAATTCATTCAGGGCTTGTGATGCAACCTGGATTTACCACATCTACACCCAGAGCTGAGTGAGACATAAGGTTGGGCACTTCGGGCTGATAGCATTGGTGAGGTTCGATGAGCAAATGCAGACCCTTTGAAGTCATACAGCATGGTACCCATTCCATGGGTCCCAACTCTCCAAGTTTAAGGGATTCTTCCTTCAGCTAAAACATGCATGGGAAACCCACAGTATGGTGCACCGTGTGACCGGCAAACGTTTTCAAATGCATCTCAGTTTTCTTCCCCTTTTACTCGGGTTCACCATTCCAGACCCTTTACGAACACTCTCCCCACTTGGAGAGTCAGTGCCTTTAACCTCCTGTTGGGCACAGTTTGCAATTTCTGCGCAAGATGAAAAGGAATAGGGAGAACGAATGAGAGACTAGCTGTAGGTGTCTGCAAGGGCAAATTTAACGCTCATTTCCCACCAGGAAGAGGAATTAACCAAAGGCTCAGCATGCCGTGCCGGAACCAGATTAGGGCCTGAGGCAATCCTGTGGGTTTGCGGCCAGCTCACAAGATAGCGAGTTGAAGAAAGGAGCTCAGGGGCACTGTAACTCACAAACCTGCAGAGTTATAAATGACAGCTATCGTCCAAAAATATATTGAAGGAAGGCTGCGAAGACGACTTGTAAGCGGGACAGATTTGCAGGAAAACGATTTCAGGGGGTAGACGGGAATTGCATTTAAAGCATAGGAAAAGAGGCAGAAAGTCGACAATGATGCTCTTGGCCAAAAAGTGCGTATGCGTTTTTTCCTGAATATATTCAGGAAAAAACGCATACGCCCTTTTTGGCCAACCAAGCAAGCATGTTAAAGAAATCTGCACTACAGTGAAGTCTCACTGCCCCCCGGTCAAAAGGGCCATCTGTAAAAAGTGTAAAATCCAGAAAGGCAGCACAGGCCATGGAGAACAGGGAGCCTTGTTATGCTGATGGGCTGGATGTAAATTGCCAACAGCCACTCTGGAGAAGTGTATGGTGTTTCCCGGAACACCGAAAAAACAAAGCTACGGAGCCTACGGCACTTCCACTTATGGTCCTATAGCTTAGGGAAATTAAAATCAAAAACACACAGCCACCCCAAAGTGTCGGACGGCTCTGTTTACAAGAACCTCGTCTACGGTACAAGTTAAATATCCCAGAATGTGAAAAATGGATAAAGAAGTTGTGGTACGTACGTACAATGGAATATCACTCAGCAATGAAATCTATGTCATCAGGCCCGTCGCGGCATAATGAGTGGATTCAGGTACGATGATTCTAAGTGAAATAAGTCACACAGAAAATGAAACATCATAAGATAACACTAATACACGGAATGTAAACTTGGCTACACATGAACTGAATTACAAAACAGAACAGGGTCTCAAATTTAGAAAACCAACTTATGCTTGCTTAAGGGGAAAGGTGAGTTGGGGTGCTGCATAAAACCAGAGATAGAAATTAGCACAGAGACCTTTCCATAAGCCAAATATGTAATAGTCAAGACCTACCCCTTGCTCAACGAAATGGACTAAACACCCCATATTCAACGCCTAGGAATACACCTGACTATTAAGAATCTTCAAACCCATGGATTTATATGTCTCCGTAAGAGAATGAAGCGTGTGTACAGCGGCATGAATGCAGCAGAGAAAATCCGATAAATCCCATTATCAAAATGAATTACACAAACAAAACCCAAGGACAGTGAAATAGGGAGCAATTCTTAAATAATTCATTCAGGGCTTGTGATGCAACCTGGATTTACCATATCTACACCCAGAGCTGAGTGAGACATAAGGTTGGGCACTTCGGGCTGATAGCATTGGTGAGGTTCGATGAGCAAATGCAGACCCTTTGAAGTCATACAGCATGGTACCCATTCCATGGGTCCCAACTCTCCAAGTTTAAGGGATTCTTCCTTCAGCTAAAACATGCATGGGAAACCCACAGTATGGTGCACCGTGTGACTGGCAAACGTTTTCAAATGCATCTCAGTTTTCGTCCCCTTTTACTCGGGTTCACCATTCCAGACCCTTTACGAACACTCTCCCCACTTGGAGAGTCAGTGCCTTTAACCTCCTGTTGGGCACAGTTTGCAATTTCTGCGCAAGATGAAAAGGAATAGGGAGAACCAATGAGAGACTAGCTCTAGGTGTCTGCACGGGCAAATTTAACGCTCATTACCCACCAGGAAGAGGAATTTACCAAAGGCTCAGCATGCCGTGCCGGAACCAGATTAGGGCCTGAAGCAATCCTGTGGGTTTGCGGCCAGCTCACAAGATAGCGAGTTGAAGAAAGGAGCTCAGGGGCACTGTAACTCACAAACCTGCAGAGTTATAAATGACAGCTATCGTCCAAAAATATATTGAAGGAAGGCTGCGAAGACGACTTGTAAGCGGGACAGATTTGCAGGAAAACGATTTCAGGGGGTAGACGGGAATTGCATTTAAAGCATAGGAAAAGAGGCAGAACGTCGACAATGATGCACTTGGCCAAAAAGGGCGTATGCGTTTTTTCCTGAATATATTCAGGAAAAAACGCATACGCCCTTTTTGGCCAACCAAGCAAGCATGTTAAAGAAATCTGCACTACAGTGAAGTCTCACTGCCCCCCGGTCAAAAGGGCCATCTGTAAAAAGTGTAAAATCCAGAAAGGCAGCACAGGCCATGGAGAACAGGGAGCCTTGTTATGCTGATGGGCGGGATGTAAATTGCCAACAGCCACTCTGGAGAAGTGTATGGTGTTTCCCGGAACACCGAAAAAACAAAGCTACGGAGCCTACGGCACTTCCACTTATGGTCCTATAGCTTAGGGAAATTAAAATCAAAAACACACAGCCACCCCAAAGTGTCGGACGGCTCTGTTTACAAGAACCTCGTCTACGGTTCAAGTAAAATATCGCAGTATGTGAAAAATGGGTAAAGAATAGTGGTACGTACGTACAATGGAATATCACTCAGCAATGAAATCTATGTCATCAGGCCCGTCTCGGCATAATGAGTGGATTCAGGTACGATGATTCTAAGTGAAATAAGTCACACAGAAAATGAAACATCATAAGATATCACTACTACACGGAATGTAAACTTGGCTACACATGAACTGAATTACAAAACAGAACAGGGTCTCAAATTTAGAAAACCAACTTATGCTTGCTTAAGGGGAAAGGTGAGTTGGGGTGCTGCATAAAACCAGAGATAGAAATTAGCACAGAGACCTTTCCATAAGCCAAATATGTAATAGTCAAGACCTACCCCTTGCTCAACGAAATGGACTAAACACCCCATATTCAACGCCTAGGAATACACCTGACTAGTAAGAATCTTCAACCCCATGGATTTATATGTCTCCGTAAGAGAATGAAGCGTGTGTACAGCGGCATGAATGCAGCAGAGAAAATCCGATAAATCCCATTATCAAAATGAATTACACAAACAAAACCCAAGGACAGTGAAATAGAGAGCAATTCTTAAATAATTCATTCAGGGCTTGTGATGCAACCTGGATTTACCACATCTACACCCAGAGCTGAGTGAGACATAAGGTTGGGCACTTCGGGCTGATAGCATTGGTGAGGTTCGATGAGCAAATGCAGACCCTTTGAAGTCATACAGCATGGTACCCATTCCATGGGTCCCAACTCTCCAGGTTTAAGCGATTCTTCCTTCAGCCAAAGCATGCATGGGAAACCCACAGTATGGTGCACTGTGTTACCGGGATACGTTTTCAAATGCATCTCAGTTTTTGTCCTCTTTTACTCGGGTTCACCATTCCAGACCCTTTACTAACACTCTCCCCACTTGGAGAGTCAGTGCCTTTAACCTCCTGTTTGGCACAGTTTGCAATTTCTGCCCAAGATGAACAGGAATAGGGAGAACCAATGAGAGACTAGCTGTAGGTGTCTGCACGGGCAAATTTAACGCTCACTTCCAACCAGGAAGAGGAATTAACCAAAGGCTCAGCATGCCATGCCGGAACAAGATTAGGGCCTGAAGCAATCTTGCGGGTTTGCGGCCAACTCAAAAGAAAGCAATTTGAAGAAAGGAGCTCAGGGGCACTGTAATTCACAAACCTGCAGAGTTATAAAAGACAGCTATCGTCCAAAAATATATTGAAGGAAGGCTGCGAAGAGGACTTGAATGCGGGGCAGAATTGCAGGAAAACGATTTCAGCGGGTAGACTGGAATTGCATTTAAAGCATAGGAAAAGAGGCAGAACGTCGACAATGATGCACTTGGCCAAAAAGGGCGTATGCGTTTTTTCCTGAATATATTCAAGAAAAAACGCATACGCCCTTCTTGGCCAACCAAGCATGCATGTTAAAGAAATGTGCACTTCAATGAAGTCTCACTGCCCCCCGGTCAACAGGGCCATCTGAAAAAAGTGTAAAATCCAGAAAGGCAGCACAGGCCATGGAGAACAGGGAGCCTTGTTATGCTGATGGGCGGGATGTAAATTGCCAACAGCCACTCTGGAGAAGTGTATGGTGCTTCCCGGAACACCGAAAAAACAAAGCTACGGAGCCTACGGCACTTCCATTTATGGTCCTATAGCTTAGGGAAATTAAAATCAAAAACACACAGCCACCCCAAAGTGTCGGACGGCTCTGTTTACAAGAACCTCGTCTACGGTACAAGTTAAATATCCCAGAAAGCGAAAAATGGATAAAGAAGTTGTGGTACGAACGTACTTTGGAATAACACTCAGCAATGAAATCTAGGTCATCAGGCCCATCGCGGCATAATGAGTGGATTCAGGTACGATGATTGTAAGTGAAATAAGTCACACAAAACAAGAAACATCATAAGATATCACTAATACACGGAATGTAAACTTGGCTACACATGAACTGAATTACAAAACAGAACAGGGACTCAAATTTAGAAAAGCAACCAATGATTGCTTAAGCGCAAAGGTGAGTAGGGGTGCTGCATAAAACCAGAGATTGAAATTAGCACAGATACCGTTCCATAAGCCAAATATGTAATAGTCAAGACCTTCTCCTTGCTCAACGACGTGGACTCAACACCGCATATTCAACGCCTAGGAATACACCTGACTAGTAAGAATCTTCAAACCCATGGATTTATATGTCTCTGTAAGAGAATCAAGCGTGTGTACAGCGGCATAAAAGCAGCAGTGAAAATCCGATAAATCCAGCTATCAAACTAAATTACAAAAACAAAACACAATGACAGTGAAATAGAGAGCAATTCTTAAATAATTCATTCAGGGCTTGTGATGCAACCTGGATTTACCACATCTACACCCAGAGCTGGGTGAGACATAAGGCTGGACACGTCTGACTGATAGCATTGGTGAGGTTCAGTGAGCAAATGCAGACCCTTTGAAGTCATACTGCATGGTACCCATTCCATGGGTCCCAACTCTCCAGGTTTAAGGAATTCTTCCTTCAGCTTAAACATGCTTGGGAATCCCAGAGTATGGTCCGCCGTGTGACTGGGAAACGATTTTAAATGCCTCTCAGGTTTCGTTCCCTGGTACTTGGGTTCACCATTCCAGACGCTTTACTAACTCTCTACCCACTTGGAGAGTCAGTGCCTTTAACCTCCTGTTTGGCACAGTTTGCAATTTCTGCGCAAGATGAACAGGAATAGGGAGAACCAATGAGAGACTAGCTTTAGGGTCTGCACGGGCAACTTAAATGTTCATTTCCCACCAGAAAGAGGAATTTACCAAAGTCTCAGCGTGCCGTGCCGAAACCATTTTAGGGCCTGAAGCAATCCTGTGGGTTTGCGGCCAGCTCACAAGCAAGCGAGTTGAAGAAAGGAGCTCAGGGACACTGTAATTAACAAACCTGCAGAGTTATAAATGACAGGTATCATACAAAAATATATTGAAGTAAGGCTGCGAAGAGGGCTTGAAACGGGGCAGAATTCCAGGAATATGATTTCAGGAGGTAGACGGGCAGTGCTCTGAAAGCATAGGAGAAGAGGCCGATCCTCGACAATGATGCACTTGGTCAAAAAGTGCATATGCGTTTTTTCAGGGCCCTCATTAAAGAGGGTAGGAGGCTCCCAGCATGCTTTCGTGGCCAACAGTGGGCCCACATCGCCAAGGCGATGTGAGCCAGCCAGGCAGGAGTGACCTCACATCAGAGGGCCCACCTCACAGAAGGGTAAGGAACCCAGCCAGGATCAGACTCTCACCAGAGTGCCCACATCAGCAAGGGGCTGTGAACCACGCAGGAGTATCATCACACCCGTGGGGCCACATCATCAAAAGTTGAGGTACACAAAAAATGTGGCCTCAAACCAGAGGACCCACATCACCATGAGTTTCGGAGCGAGGCAGGCAGGATTAACCTCACAACACATGGCCCATTGTATAAAAAAGGTGAGGAACCCAGCAGTTGGAACATCCCAGCAGGCGGCCCAGAGCACCGAGGCTATGGGATCCAGGCAGTGATGAACTCACAACAGAGGGCCCTCATCATGAAACTGTGAGCAAACCAGCCGTTGTGACCTCAGAGCACAAGGCCCACATCCCCATGGGGAAGGGAACCAAGCAGGAGTGTCATCGCACCAGTGGGCACACATCAGAAAATGTGGGGAGCCCAGCAGTTAGGGCCTGACGCCAGAGGGCTCTCATCACCGAGGAGAGGAGGCTCCCAGCAGGCTCCAACTGCTACCAGAGGGCCGCCATCGCCAATGCGGGATGTGCCAGCCAGGCAGGAGTGACCTCAGAGCAGAGGGCCCACCTCACAAAAGTGTGAGGAACCCAAAGAGGATCAGACTCTCACCACAGGGCCCACATCACCAAGGGAATGGGAACCAGGCTGGAGTGTCCTCACACCAGTGAGGCGTCATCACCGAAATGTGAGTGACCCAGCACACGTGGCCTCAAACCAGAGGACACACATCACCAAGGGGCTGGGAGTGAGGCAGGCAGGAGGAGCCTCAAAACATAGGGCCCATGGAATAAAAATGGTGAGGAATCCAGCAGCTGGAACCTCCCAGCAGGCGGCCAGGAGCAGCGAGGCTATGGGATCCAGACCTGACTGAACTCAAAACAGAGGGCCCTCATCATGAAACTCTGAGCAACCCAGCCGTTGGGACCTCAGAGCAGAAGGCCCACATTCCCATGTGGTTGGGAACATGGCATAAGTGTACTCGCACCACAGGGCACACATCAGAGAATTTTGGGAGCTCAGAAGTTAGGGCCTGATGCCAGAGGGCCCTCATTACCAAGGGGAGGAGACTCCAAGCAGGCACCAACTCCCAACTGAGGGCCCATGTCGCCAAGGGGACGTGTGACAGCCAGGCAGGAGTGACCTCACAGCAGAGGGCCTACCTCACAGAAGGGTGAGGAACCCAGCCAGGATAAGACTCTCACCAGAGGGCCCACATCACCAAGGGGATCAGAAACAGGCAGGACTGTCTTCACACCAGTGTGGCCACATCATAGAAAGGTGAGGAACCCAGCACATGTGGCCTAAACCAGAAGACCCACATCTCCAAGGGGCTCGGAGTGAGGCAGGCAGGAGGAGCCTCAAAACACAGGGCCCATAGAATAAAAAAGCTGAGGAATCCTGCAGTGGGAACCTCCCAGCAGGCGGCCCAGAGCACCGAGTCTATGCGATCCAGGCTGCAGTGAACTCACAGCAGAGGGCCCACATCATGAAACTGTGAGCAACCCAGCCATTGGGACCTCAGAGCAGAAGGCCCACATCCCCATGGGGATGGGAACCTCGCAGGAGTGTCCTCGCACCACTTAGCACGTATCAGAAAATGTGGGTACCCAGCAGTTAGGGCCTGATGCAAGAGGGCCGTCATCACCGAGGGGAGGAGGCTCCCAGCAGGCTCCAACTGCCACAAGAGGGCCGATGTTGCCCTGGCGGGGTGTGCCAGCCAGGCAGGAGTGACCTCACAGCAGAGGGCCCACCTCACAGAAGGGTGAGGAACCCAGCCAGGATCAGACTCTCACCAGAGGGCCCACATCATCAAAGGGATAGGAACCAGGCAGGAGTGTCCTCACACCAGTGGGGCCACATCATCGAAAGGTGAGGGACCCAGCACACGTGGCCTCAAACAAGAGGACACACATCACCAAGGGGCTGGGAGTGAGGCAGGCAGGAGGAGTCTCAAAACAGAGGGCCCATAGAAGAAAAAAGGTGAGGAATCCCGCAGTTGGAACCTCCCAGCAGGTGGCCAGGAGCAGCGAGGCTATGGGATCCAGGCCGGAGTGAACTCACACCTGAGGGCCCTCATCATGAAACTGAGCAACCCAACGTTGGGACCTCAGAGCAGAAGGCCCACATTCCCATGGGGTTGGGAAACTGGCAGGAGTGTACTCGCGCCACAGGGCGCACATCAGAAAATTTTTGGAGCCCAGGAGTTACGGCCTGACGCCAGAGGGCCCTCATTACCGAGGGGAGGAGACTCCCAGCAGGCACCAACTCCCACCAGAGGGCCGACGTCGCCAAGGCGGGGTGTGCCAGCCAGGCAGGAGTGACCTCAGAGAAGAGGTCCCACCTCACAGAAGTGTGAGTAACCCAACCAGGATCTGACTCTCACCGGAGGGCCCACATCACCAAGAGGATGGGAACCAGGCAGGAGTGTCCTCACACCAGTGGGGCCACATCAGCCAAAGGTGAGGAACCCAGCACATGTGGCCTCAAACCAGAGGACACACATCACCAAGGGGCTGGGAGTGAGGCAGGTGTCTGGAGGGGCACATTTAACTCTAATTTCCCACCAGGAAGAGGAATTAACCAAAGGCTCAGAGTGACGTGCTGGACCCTGATTACGGCCTGAAGCAAACCTGCGGTTCTGTGGCCAGCTTTCAAGGAAACGAGTTTTAAAGGAAATCACGGGCACTGTAATTCACAAACCTGCAGAGTTATAAATGACAGCTATTGACAAAAATATATTGAAGTAAGTCTGCAAAGAGGACTTGAAAACGAGGCAGAATTGCAGGAATCATATTTCAGGAGGTAGATTGGAATTGCATTTAAAGCATGTGAAAAGCGGCAGATCTTTGACAGTGATGCACTTGGACAAAAGTGCCTATACATTTTTTCCTGAATATATTCAGGAAAAACGCATATGCCCTTTTTGGCCAACCAAGCACTCGAGCAATGGAAATCCGCACTACAATGAAGTCTCATTTCCCATTCGTCAAAAGGGCCATCTGAAAAAAGTGTAAAAACCAGATACACAGGACAGTCCATGGAGAACAGGGAGCCTTGTTATGCTGATGGGCGGGATGTAAGTTGCCAACAGACACTGTGGAGATGTTTATGGTGTATCCTGAAACATCTGAAAAACAAAGCTACAGACCCTAGGGCACTTCCACTTTTGGCCCTATAGCTTAGGAAAATTAAAATCAACAAGACACAGCCAACACAAAATTTAGGGCTGCTGTGTTTACAAGAACCTCGAATCCAGTACAAATTAAATATCCCAGAAAGAAAAAAATGGATAAAGGAGTTGTGCTACTTACGTACAACGGAATATCACTCAGCAATGAAATCAATGTCATCAGGCCTGTAGCAGCAAATTGAGTGGATTTAAGTATGATGATTCTAAGAGAAATAGAGAAATATGTCACAGAGTAAGATAATTATCATAAGATATCACTAATAGAGAGAGTGTAAACTTGGCTACACATAAACTGAATTACAAAACCGAACAGAGTCTCACATTTAGATAAAAACTTATGCTTGCTTAAGGGGAAAGTTGAGTTGGGGTGCTGTATAAAACCAGAGATTGTAATTAGCACACATACCGTTCCATAAGCCAAATATGTAATAGACAAGACCTACTCTTTGCTCAACGAAATAGACTCATCCATGGTGTATCACCTCACACCTGTTAGAATGGGCATCATCAGAAAATCTACAAACAACAGATGCTGGAAAGGGTGTGGAGATAAGGAACCCTCTTCCACTATTGTTGGGAATGTAAATTGATACAGTCACTGTGGAGAACATTATGGAGTTTCTTATAAAACTAAGAATAGAATTACCATATGATACAGCAATCCCACTACTGGGCATATACCCAGACAAAACCATAAATCAAAAAGAGACATTCACCGCAATGTTCATTGCATCACTATTTACAATATCCAGGTAATGGAAGCAACCTAAATGCCCACAGACAGACGAATGCATAAAGATGTGGTACATATATAAAATGGAATATCACTAAGCCATAAAAAGGAATGAAATTGGGTCATTTGTAGAGACGTTGATGGATCTAGAGACTGTCATACAGAGTGAAGTAAGTCAGAAAGAGAAAAACAAATCTTGTATATTAATGCATATATGTGGAACCTAGAAAAATTGTACAGATGAACAGTTTTGCAAGGCAGAAATAGAGCAACAGATGTAGACAACAAACGTATGGACACCAAGGGGGGGAAAGCTGTTGGGGGGTGGTGGTGGGAGGAGTTGAGAGATTGGGATTGGCATGTATACATTTATATGTATAAAATCGATAACCAAAAAGAACCTGCTGTATAAAAAAATAAAATAAAATTCCAAATTACAAAAAGTAAAACAGACAAAATATTCTTCCCTTCACATACATGTATTTATATGAATAAATTATTTCCATGCTTATATCTGTAAATACAAAAAAGAGGAATAAAATCTACCTTGAACCAAAAACGAAAGAAAGAAAACAAAAGAGAACCCACCAGTTACACAGAGGAAAACCGTATCAGGGCACTTGCTCCAGTTGTAAACAATTCTGAAGTTGGTCAGTGGTGGGGAATCATCTCCCATTCAGCCAGCAGGCCCCACACAACAAGCGTCCTCATTGCAAAGCTGGGGGACCGTGCCGAGGCATCTGTGAGTAAACGTGGGCTGAGCCCCAGGCCAGCTGCTGCTGAAATGTTCCCACCCTTCCCAGGTAAAACACCTGAATATGTACAAGGACTTGAAAGCCTAGAGGAAGGGCCATGGAGCCACATGAGCACCAGCATGCCAGCCGACTTGGTGCCTGCAGGCCAGCCAGGATGGTCCTGGCCCTGGGTGCTCTTCTGGAAGCTTTCCATTTCCCTGCCTGAGATACCCCTGCTGTCCCGGCCCCCACTGCTTTCTTCCTCACTCACCTCTGCCCAGGGAGAAATTCCAGCGGCAGGTATGGGTGACACATCCTCTTCTTTAGCAGGTGGCATCTTGGCAACTGCTGCAGAAAGTCCAGCAGAGCCCCACTCACACTGGGCCACCAACAAAGCCATGGCCTCTCACTCCCTCCCACCAGTCCAGCCCCGAGACTGCTGACAGGGCAGAGAAAATGGCGTCAGGCACAGCTGCAGGGGCTCTTGCTGCCTGGAGCGGTGTTTATATTGATCTCAACCCAGGCACACCTGGGGAGGGCTGGCCGGCACGGTCAGGCTTCCCAGGCCAGCCAATAATCACCCCTCAGGGGCTCACAGTTGCAGAAACTGGAACTTGCTGAATCGGCCAGGTCCGAGGAACAGGTGTGGGCTCCTGAGAGTCAGGATAGACAAGGGGCTGCAGCTCTGGCTTGTTTTCTAATTATATTATCTGGCCCATGAGTGGGAGACAACTTCAAGAAAACCCTCTCCTAATGAGAGGAACCCAGGAGTCAGGGAGAGGAGGGGTGGGTGGTGGGTGGAGACAGAGGCCTGGTGCCCCGGGTGCAGTGGAAGTCTCTGGAAGACCAGGTGGAGGGAGGCCACACAGAGTGATGCCCAGGGTCACAGACCTGTCGGAGCTGCCGTTTCTTAGTTCAAGTCCTGCTCTGAGGTGCTCTGTGTCAGATCTGAGTGACAGGTGAGCTGGGAGTGCTCTGCAATGAGGGCGATGTGCATGGTTCCTGTGTGCCCAGCCCTGCCACAGTACCTGCAAGGGTAGCTCTGTATCCGGGGAGGGGTCTGACCACGACAGCCCCATGGGCTGCAGGGGAACCTGCCCAGGGAACCCCATATCCTGGGAGGGGCCTGAACACGAGAGCCCCGTGGGCTGGGGTGGGGGTGAGGTACCTGCCCAGGTGAGCTCCATATCCTGGGATTGGCCTGGCCTCGAGAGCCTCATGGGCTGCTGGAGTCCTGGTAAAGGATGTCAGGACAGTCAGTGAAGCCACCGAGGATAGACCTCCAGTAGTTCCTAAATCCTACATCCTGCTGGTCATTCTACCAACCACCAGGACATGGTATTCTGTATTAGTCTTCAATGATGCCTTCTTTTGTATTCTAGTAGTCCCAGAGTCACAAGAAATTTTGGCTTGTGAGTGGCAGGACTCAACATACAACTAAAACAATACTTCCGGGCCGTGTTGCCCCAAGGGTTCAAAAATTCCCACACCATCTTTGGGGAAAGCTCAGCTAAAGACCTAAAAGTTCTACCTCTGGAAAAGGAAACACTCCTTCAATATGCAGACGACATTCTGATCGCCAGCCCTACTAAGGAGACCTCTGAACTACCAAGCCAAGAAAGGATACAAGTTGTCCAAGAAAAAGCTCAAATATCACAGACTACGGTGACCTGCCTGGGCTTCATTCTCACAGAAGGTCGGAGAAGCCCATCCCAGGAAAGGGAAGAAACAATTTACAGCCTTACCCATTTCTAAAACTAGAAGACAGCTTAGGGGTTCCTGGGGAGGCCAGGGTTTGCTGCTTCTGGATCCCTAACTACAGTCTACTAGCTGGGCCTCTATATGAAACACTGAAAGGAAAAGATGATGATCCTTTTGAATAGAATCCAGAAGTGGCCTTTCAAGAATGGAAAGAGCAGTAAATTCAGACCCTTGCCCTGGAACTCCCTAATTTAGCTAAACCCTTTGACCTTTACATTCCTGGTGAACGGTGAATCGCCATTGGAGTATTAGTGCAAAACCTGGGACCACTTGAAATGGAACAATGCAAGAATGCCATCCAGGTAGGATAAACTACGGTCACCAAGGGGCTTGGCCCACCGCCACATCTGGCCAAGATACTGGCAGTATCTGAAAACCTGGAAATCAGCAGCCCAAAAGGCCACCTCCCTCCTAAGGGAAAAGGACCCCACGTGGTGATCCTAACCCCCAACCATGCCCTGAAGTTGCAGGGTTTGCTCCGTGGGCACACTGACCTTGAGTGAGGAGGCCCTCCAACTCCAACCTCCAGAGAGATAACCGGGGCAAAGGGGCACCATGACGACTCGTGTGACCATCACTTGACCTGGAGTTTCTCTCATAAAACAACAAGAGTGTGTCCCAAAAGAGTAGACTACTGCTTGCAGGACTTACTGCACCCAGAGGGGAGGTAATAATCTTGGCGGGGGAACCGTATATCACGCTGTCACCATAGAAGAGCCTACAGACACTGTGATGATGGT